>NC_034421.1:2364418-2584315 GCF_002078875.1 Numida meleagris
CTCCCCCCCCCCAGGCCAGCACAACAGCAGCACCCGTCCGACATCAGCGTTTATTGGTGCGAATGACATGTAGTACCACAGATCTTACCAGTGACATTACACACGGACACAGCCCACGAGAGGGGTTCGGTTACAAACACCGACGGGAAGGACTGAGCCCCGGCCCCCACCCCTCACACCCCCCCCCGGCAGCTACAGTGCTTGACACATCGCTGAAATGTCACTGCAAGCAGCTTTTGTATTCTTTGCCGAAAAAGAAATACAAAATAAAAAAATTTAAAAAAAAAAAAAAAAAAAGAGAATTATTGGAAAACAAAGTGCACCAACCGGTTTGCAGAGGGCCGTGCCATAGGCAGCAGGCACACAGGTGGGCACAGCCCAGCCTGCCGCTCAGCCCTGGCCCCCGGTGCCCCCTCAGCGGGCGCTCCCGGGCCGTGCACTTTGGTAAGCAGCTAACGAGGCCAACGACACAGATATCTGAATTTCTACACCCTGTTCGGAATCAGCCTAGAGACAGCATTGCAACCACCGGGGAGGAGTGATGCTCACCCACACTGCAGTCATTTATTTATCATTTACCTCTATGACATCGGGAGGATCGGCCATTTGGCAACACGGACGCATCACGAGACAGCCCGCAGGCACCAGCAGCCCCAGCACGGCTCCATCCACCTGCATGCCACCACGAGAGCGGGTGCCCCGAGGACAGAGGGCTCAGCCGGGATCAGCACCGCTCCCCAGCCCCTGTTGGGAAGGGAGAAGCAGGCAATGGCACAGCCCAGGAAGCACTGTCCCTGGGAAGTAACACGGGGACGAGCTTCCTCCCAGGAGCTGTTGTAAGCTGCTCTGAGCTCTGGTGCTGCTTCTCCTTTCAGTTTTAGGGACTGTGGAGGACGCGGGTGAGGACACACGTTTCAGTCATCTCCAAACTCCCCCACCAGTTCAGCTGCAGCTTCCTACATTTAAAGACAATCATTTCTCTCTTCTAGTTTTTAGGTGTCGGCATCTCAGGGGCTCGCTCTCCCCTGGAAACATGTGGCAGGGAGCAGGGCAGGGTCCCCGGAGCAGCAGGGCCATGGGTTGAGCCCGGCGGGGCTGGGCCAGGGGAGCTCTGTTGCCAGAGCTCAGGAGGCTTCGGCCTAGATCGGTCTAGATCCCTGTGAGCTGAGGCAGCAAGGAGCCGTGGAGGAGGAAAAGCAGCTTAGCACCAACCCCAGCAGCCAGCTGCTGCAGTGTTGTGGGCAGGGCGCAGCCTCCCATCCCCCGGAACAGCCGTCACTTTCCACAAGGAACCCGTTAGGGTTTCGCACCACAGACCACGTTGTCCAGGGAGTGCCCCGTCCCCAGGAGATGTGTCCCCGAGACTCTTCACCACGCGGGGGGGGACCCCTCCAGCAGCACAGTGCCCCACCTGCAGAGACATGTGGGCACCAGGAGCAGGGGGAGCCGCGGACGTGAGTTCTGGGTTGGATCAGCATCTTCTCCCGTGTTTCGCTGCTGCCTTTCTTGGCCTCCGACATGATCAAGTGAATGATGAGGGGAAAGGGAAGTATTATCATTATTATTGTTATTATTATTATTATTTTTTAACATTTCAAATAAAACCATGTTGTGTTGTAAACAGAAGCTCATTCCTCAGGTCTGCCCAGCCAGTCCCATCTAAGGTTTATGTTTGAAATGGGCTTCCACTGAAACAAAAGAACAGAAAAGCAAAGTTAAAGCCACGGGAACAACCCTGGCAGGGACAGCCCGGCCCTGGCACCGCCCTGCTGGCGCTCTGTGGGTCTGATGGTCCCCAGAGCCGGGTGACTGAAAGGGGTCCGAGGTCCCTTCCAACCCAACCATTCTATGGTCCTACAACAACACCGCCCCTCCACCAAGCACCAGCCTTGCAGGGAAGGGCTGCCCCACTCACACCACACACAACGGAGCGGCTGCAGTCCTCCCATCCCTCACCCCGTCCATCCATCCCCTACTCCAACCAATGGGAGATGCACAGGCCGAGGCTGTTCCCCAGACCTGGTGAGCACACACCTGCGTATTCCTGAGGCAGCATGGGCCTGCTGATAACTTTCTGGAAGGTGGTAATCCACTCCAGCTGGTCGTCCTCCGTCTCGCAGGCAAAGAGGAATTTCCTGTCCGGAGTGACGATGGTGATGCCGTGCTGCCAGTGATTTCCCTGCGTGGATGGTGGGAGCCCTTCCAGGACTTTGTAGCTGTTCTCCTTGCTCCCAATGAACACTTCCCCTCTTGCAAAGGCATCCTAGAAGACAGCAGCCAGGAGCACAGTGTGCAGCAGCCGAGACCAAAAGCACCACAGCCCTGTGGAGCCCTGACCAGCAGCAGCCCAGCCCCAGTGATACTGAATCCCAGTGCACTCTGGTGATCACCAGCCTAGGCTTTACTGCAGACCGTACCCCGTAGACAGCCCAGGCACCTTTGTCTTACCAGGGGATCTTTGAAATACATGAGCCTTCGGTCATCCATGGTGAACCATCGCTTCTTGAATCCCTCTGTTTGCTGCAGAGTCAGAAAGTGCTGGATTACACACCAAAAAGTACGAAGTGCATTGCTCACCAAGCGCAACCCGGCAGTATCAGGGCACAGGGGCAGTTTTGGGCAGCTTGGAGGACCCTGCTGGGCAAGGGGTGTCTGGGAAAGGCAGCTGGGGCCAGCTGCACCAGGTGGGCCTGTAGCAATGGCCAACAAGCAGGGAAACAGGCTGGGTTGGCCTGTGAGATGTTTCTGGACTTTTTAACCTTTGCTTCCAAACCCAAACTACAGGTGGAAAATGTGTATTAATGTGCTCATAACGTTAAAGCTTCACCTCTGCAGAGAGGACAAGTCTGTCTCACCAGCAGACCCTTCACCACCCCCTACAGAGCAAGCCTTGGTTCTGGGCGTGTTGCAGAAACATTTACAGCCTACCTTGGGCCCTGTTTTCTCCATGTACCCCTCCTTCAGGTAGTTTCTAGAGAGCTTTGGCACCAGCTGGAGCAACCATGCAGGAGAGAAACGAGAGCACAGCATCAGCTGGAGGCAGCTGGGGACACCTGCTGAGCCCACCAACCCCTGTGCCACCAGATCCCAGCCAGGCGTTGGGCAGTTCTGTGCAGGTGAGCCAACCACACATCCCGCAGTGAGGTGATGAGGTGCTCCCTTTGGTTTTTAGTATTTGGCCCATTTAACTCTTAACCTGAAAGTGGCCCAAAGTCCCCCGCACCGCGATAATTTTGGCACCGTAATTGCACAGCACACACTGAAGGATGAACACTCCCCAGAGCTTTCCTGCTTGATAACAAGATGCTAAAGAGAAGGTAAAAAAAAACAGGCTGGAAAACTTACATCAGCATCGCTGGCTCCAGGGAATGCCACTTGTAAGTAATGAAAACGCGCTGCGCGAATGGCATTGAACCAATCCACTATTTCCTAATGACAGGAACAAAAAGCAGTGAGTCACACGGCCTGCACACAACAAAGCAATGCCACCCTGCTGCACTGCACCTCTCCCATCACCTTGTCCCAGTGACAAGAGTGCAGCTTAGTGGTAACCCTCAAAAAACAGAACTACAAACCATGGAGAAGACCTGGCTGCACTTCTCATCCTCACTCCCCATCTGCTCGTGTTGAAGTCGGGTGTGGGAGGAGGAAGGTCAGCAGAGGCAAATCCAGCCGGGGGCTTTGAAACGAGACTTCAGGCGATCCCGGAGCCGCCGCTCAGGATTAGCACAGCCCAAAGTGCTGGGGAGCTCTGGGACAAGGAGCAGCAGGACACGCACCAACATGGGCAGGGTGCTTGGCGGCCCCAGCGCAACCTCTGGGCTGCAAAGAGCTGGTGAGAGCCAGCGTGGAGATGGCAGGCCCAGAGGAGAGCCCAATCCTGTGAACATGGGTTTTTTTTTTGTTTGTTTTGTTTTTTGCCCCCACTGCACCCAACTCTGCACACAGACACAAATCCAGGTTGACAGCTCCGCAGCCTGCTCCCCAGCACCAGCCTCAGCCCTCTGAACACGGGGAACACGAGGGACATCTCCCACATTCTGAGGCCACAGCGACTTCCTCCCAGATTCTGCTGTAAGAGCGGCCAGACTTCTCTTCATCCCTGCACTGCAGCCCCTCCGTCTCATCCACGAGCCCGATATCCAAGCGCTCAAGGCCCAGATGCTGGGGCACTTCCCTTCCTCGTTAAAAATCTCTACCCCTTTTATTTTCCTCTCCAAAGCAGCTGCAGTTAACTTGGTGGGTGTTGAACTCATCTGCTGATTTGCTTCTGGTGACACCACGGAGCCTGTGCTGCACTGGTGCCGTTCTGGAGGTCTCACTGGGAAACGAAAGGCATTTGCAGGGGGTGTGACAGCTGTGCATGTGTGCACACTGAGCTGCAGGAGACGGCAGCTATGGGTGGGTGTGAGGTGTTCTGCGTTCTCTGAGCCAGACTGGAGCCCGGCCCAGACCCCATCCCACTTCCAGCCCTCCAAGGTCAGGCTGCTGCAGCGCAGGAAGCACCGTGTCAGAGCACGTGTCAGCCCTCAGTAGGATTTACATATACACGTTTTGAGCTGAACAACAACAACAAAAAAAAAAAACACCAAAAAAATCAGGTCCTTTTACGTGTTACTTTGGAGATCTCAGTTTTAAGGAGTCCAACTTGAGATGCTCAAAAATGGTCCAGGGGATCAAGAGCCGCTCTCTAACAGCTCCGTGTTCTGCTCCGGCTGCTTAACCTACTTCACGCTGAGAGGGGAGACAGCGTACCAGGACACTCACAGACAATGCTCTGGAAAACTCTGACCTATTTGTCTGAGCTTTTACTTACTTATCACTTGCTTTTCTATCTTAAGCAGCTAAGCAGACCCCAGATAGCAGCACAAAGAGGATCAGCGAGAACAACTGGCTCCCGAAGTTAACGATGACCATTACAGGCTAGGGGCAACGAGAAAGAAGCTGTAACGTGAAAGTGGCGATGCTTCACCTGGAATCCTCACCTGGAAGGCAACCTGACATCACCGTGTGCTGCTGGGGGCACCCCCCCGACCAGGATGGGAGGTAGGTTCCACCCTGCAGAAGGGAGTGGACGAATCTCTCATGGACTTCAGACAATTGTTTTCCAGAGCCAGAATCACCCACTGCTACATCGCATCTCTTTATATAAGCACACGCCTGTGTCTGCAAAGCCAGGACGTGCAGCCTCTGCCCTGGACCTGAGCCACTCACACAGCCATGGCAGTACCAGGCCAACAACCCTGGGTGAAAGTGCATCTCCTCACTGCTCTTCCAGCTCATCGGTCCTGAAGTCAGCTCCTCCTCGTTGCCGACACTGACCCCCCCATGCCACCTTTGCCTGTTCTGAAAGCTCCTGCTATAGCTCAGGAGCGTTGAAGAAGAGCGCACAGCTTATTTGTCCAGAAAAGATTCAAAGAGATTGGTCTGCACCCTAAAGAGAGGCCTTTCCCAGAGATGCAGCCCGCCTCTGAGGATGCTAAGGACGATGGTAGCACCGGGGACAGCAGCAGCACGCGGCAGCGGTCTGAGCTGCTCCTGTGATGGCTGCCAGGAGAAGTCCTGCAGAGGGAGCTTCAGCCCTGGGCAGGAGCTCAGCGTGGTGAGAAATCAGGTTCAGCACTCCCCGTGCGCCTGGAGCCCCGCCAGCGTGCTGCCTCCAGCCAGCAGAGCAGCTCCCAGTGCCTGAGAGCTGAACTCCAACCTGCCTCTCTCCTCTGCTCCCCACCTGCAGCTCAGCCCATCCAAAGGCTGAGCGCCCTTTAACAAACTAACCTCGCTCCCAGCAAAACAGGCGGAGCTCAACCAGGCCTCATTAGCACTGGAGAATGATGCCAGGTAGAAACCTGGGTCTGGTTTTTGTTAAATGGACACAGAGTACAATGCAAGCAGCCTTCAGCTGCATTGCTCCAACCAGCTGTGGGAGTGCTCTCAGCCTCCAACACTGAAAGAGCAAGCTCCTCAGCTCCTCCCACTCACACCAGGTACACTGCTCTTCATTTCCAAGGAGCTCAGCACAGCCAATGAGCCAGAGGCCCCTTAGGTCACAATGAAGTAATCCAAGATTTCCTGATAATTTCCTGACAGCATCCGTGCCCACCATGCAAAAGGAAAACACAGAGGGATGCTTCTGGTAGCACGACCTGGTTACTTGAGATCTGCATCTCGGGTTCCTTCCATATGTATTTTCAAACTACAACCCTTGTTGTGCATCACTGCCTCCCATGGCTGTGATGGAGGCTGGCACCTTCACTGCACAAGGACACAAGGGTGGGCTGTGCCTTCAGCCTGGGACCGCTCACCCCATGCTCTGGGTTCACCTGGTGGTGGGTACATGCTGAGAAGCCTTCAGCTGCACGGAGCTGCTCCATCCCACAACGCTCCGGGGCAGCAGCACAGTGACCCACGTTGTCCTTTTGGCTTTGATTTCCTCGGGTGTCTTACACCAGTGAAGGTTATCACTTGTGCTGAGCTTGCATCCTCGTTCAGCCAAAAGGGGCAGAGCAATTTCAAGGAAGTCGAGAGAAATTCAGCCGAGGTGCTTGTTATCAGATGGCATCGGAGCTGCCTGCCCAAGTACTGACAAGGCAGCAGGAGCAGCCACACTCAACCCATGAGACCAGCCCTGCTCGCAGCAACTGCCTGCATGCCACAAACCACTCCTTCCACGTGGGCATCTGGCAGAAAAAAATCAGCTTTTTCAACCCAAAAATAACAGTAGAATTCTGCCTCTGCCGAGCAGACTGTCAGCAAACCACAGACAGAGGCACAACGGTGAGATGCAGCTTCTACAGGAATGAGCTCCTTCCTCTGGCTTCTGTTCAACCCGTGGCCATGGAGCCACGATGCATTCCTCATTGCTGCAGCACAGCCCTGCAAGCACAACGGCTTCAGCAGGGCCAACCCCTCGGACACTATCCAGGAGCACTGGGACTCTCCTCTCACTGTAACAGCTGCTGTGTGCCACGTCCTCTCTGGGCAAACAACTGCCCCAGGCTCCTGAGCACTCTTCACCCATTTTCACATTACAAAGTCCCACACCCCTGGGTTAGAGACAGGTGTGACCCATGCCGGTGCGTGCAGCACCATCCCCCAGGAGCACACACAAGCCCCTGTCACCCCCCTGCTCTCACCTTGCCATCTTCGTGATAGACAAAGATGTTCCTTGTGCTATTGTCCTTCAAGTAAGTGATCTGCAGTCCGTGTGGGTTCCCGATTTTTGCAGGCTGGAAAGTTGCATTTAAATGTTCAATCTTCATAATTGCTTTGGGTTCTTTTGCCTGGAAAACACAGCTGAGTGAGCAAACACCCGAGAATTGGCTTTTAAACTAGAAAGCAGTTTACTCTGTCAGAAAAAAATCACAATTGAGGGCATTATCTAAAACACGATGCTCAGCCCACAGACCTGCCTGGTGATAACGTATCTGGAGCTCTGCTTGGGCACCAACGAATGCTTTCTGCCAGCGTGGCAAAATGCCCTGCAAAACTCAGCAAAGTTCAAGGAGATAAAGATTTCAGCCCAGAAGCAAGACAGATAGGTCAGGTCTGAAGACAGCAAGGATGCTGTGCTACGAGCAACATCGTGACTCACGTGTAGTGTGGTAGAAGAGCAGGTAGCCTCAAGCTACCAGAGCTAATAGCAGCTGAATCCATCACGACCACGGCCGCAACCACAGCAGGGGCCCTGCTGGTGCCCTGCCTGAACTGCTCCCAGGGCTTCACTGGAGCTTGAAGCTCCTGCAGCTGTGATGGAGGCATTGCACTCTCTGAAGGTGAGCAAGAGACACTGGAGGTATCAGGGAAGACCAAAAGGTCACAGAAAACACCTCGGCTCCCTCCGTTATTTGGTGCAGAATAGTAGGACGTCTGTCCATTAATCACAAGTGCAATTTTCATGGTAACAGCTCTGTATCCCCCTTCCAATACATGAAAACCGCTCTGGGGAAAAAGATGAATGCTCCACCGCTTGGCACTGGAAGAGAAAATCCTGAGGACCGTGAGGTGGTGTCACAGGCGGCGTTCCCTCCGCCACAAGCTGCCCACGGGTACAAAACCCACACCAGCTGGGTCACCCAGGGCCAGAGCTGAGAAACACTCATCAGTGGCGGTGTGAGGAGGGCCGAGGGCAGCACAGCGGGCAGTCAGCATCTCGCCGTGGCCGTGGTGTGGGACCAAGAGCGCGCCCTGCACAGCGAGGCGGCCAGCTGGGCCTGCGCTCCGCCCAGCGGGGACTCAGCGCCTAGGGAAGCTCTGGAGCCCTACAAACAAAACGACGGCCCACGAACGCCTTGCTCACCAAGCAACGCTCTCATAGCGCGACTTCCCATCCCCACAGCAGCCCCAGGAACTCACGTCGTTTTTGTTGAAGTACTTCAGCGCTCCTTCCCTCTCCGACAGCACAAACTTTCGGCTGAGGAACTGCCCGTTGTCACGTCCCCGCTTCCACAGGAACCCTTCTCGGTACCCTGCAGTGCAGAGCGTTGAAAAAAAAGGGAAAGGGTGAGGAAAAGGAAAGGAGCCCCGAGAGCCGTCCCACAGAGCCCCGTGAGCACCAGCAGAGCAGTCCCATTGCCATTTCCCTGAGGCAGAATTCTACACAATTCCCATGGAAAAGGTGCTCCCTCTCCCGTGGTTCCCATCCTTTCAGGTTTTTGGCTCGGGCTCTCAGGAGGTAGGATTTTCAAGCTGTACTCACAAGTATTTTCTGGTTTGTTTTTAACACGTGGACATGAGATGGACTCAGCAGGCACCCGCGCTCCATGAACCCTCATCCAACCTGCTCTTCAGACAGCTGTCCATACAACACGCAGTAATACGGGGCTTGTTTTTAAAGCAGGTTAGAAGATGCACTGAAATCCCCCAGCCAACCCCTCAGCTCTCACTCTACGGTACAAACCGTATGATTCCACGCCATAAAAAAATAAAAAAATGCACAAACACGCGTGCACCACACACACAACAGCGCATTCAGCAATGAAGGCAGACAAAGGTAAGAGTGACGCAGACAACAGCTAACAAAGCCAAGCGAAGAGCAAGTGCCTGCCTGGCTACCGTGCCTCTGCTGGCAGTCAAAATCAAAACACCACTTTCTTCTGCCTGGACTTACGCAATCCGACGCCAAATGCTTTCTCCAGATCCTCAGAGACCTCTGCTGAATGCGAGGCAAAGCTGCCAACATCTGGCATCAATAAGCGCCATGGCGAACCCCGCACTGCTGCGAACGCTGCATGCTGACTGCAGAGAGCCTCACCAAGCCGGGCTGCACACCAGGCTGCTGGCACGCGGCGCTCATCGCTTGGTGCAGATGTAAGCAGTGGAAATATTTAAAGCTGTCAGCAGTCCTTTGCTTGGTTCTTGATTTAATACGGGTCCTGTGTTGCAGCAGGGCTTTCTTTTAAAGCATGAAGCCATGCTGCTGCCTGCCCAGTCCTTCCCCTCTGGGCCCTGCAGTGCAGAACACGCGCTCCGGATGCTCGGGGCACTGACACACACTTGCAGCACTGCACAGACACCAGCCCAGGAGCCCGAGCACTGAAACCAGACACATCAGGGACATTACACGGGCAGAGCTCTTACCCTGTCCACCCAACCATCCCCCAGGCTTGGGAGAGACCTCCCCAGAGCCACGAGTAGCAACGAATTCAGCCAATCCATTCCATCCTACCCCAACACCAGCTGCAAGCTTGCTGTGCATGTTTCCTATCAACAAAATATGACCAACCCCTGGGAAGGCACTCAAAGCGTGAGGAAGAAACGCATGCAGCAAGCAGAATCATCCTCAGTCTGAGCAAGGGGAAGCAGCGAATCCAGCCCATGGCAGCAGCACTGGCTGACCTGCTCTTATCACCGCCGTGGCACAAATTAATTCCCCCGGTGCGGGGAATACCACCACCTGACAGGCTGTATCAGCAGAACCACTGCGTGCTTGATAGTGGCTGAAGCCGACAGAGCTGAGCAGGGATAAGGGCCCCACGACGCGGGGCTGACAGCAGGCAGACAGGCAGCAGGTTCTGCCCAGCTGATATAGTTATAAAATGCAAAATTTGCTTAACACGAGGCAGAGATGCTGCGGAGGCCCTGAAGGTAGGAACCTCTTTGTTGAAAAACAGCCACCTGAGTTAGCTCAGCTCAGCAGAGTGTGCTGGGCACAGAGCTCAGCTCTCAGCTGCACAACCTGACAGCAGCTCCCTTGCACAAGTCCCGGCTGCAGGATGCCTTCGTTCATTCATGCAGAGCGCTTTGCTACAAGTATCCGAACGGCACAGGGCGTAAGGATGCTGCAGGCATTCCCTGTTTAACCTTCTCTTCTCCACAATGCATTCATTGTGATTTCTCTTCACACTAAAGGGGTGAGGAATAAAACCCACTGCGTTTCACCAAGGAGGATCTCCAAGAGCTATAAATGTATGATGTCCACTGAGAGCGTACCCCTGTCAGAGTGGCACCCCAGTGGTTTTATATGAGAAAGTGAAAGCGCAGAGGGTCGGAGAGCTGCCCAGGGCAACACTGTGAGCCAGCGTCAAAGCCAGGCTGGAAACGTAGGCTTCCATGCCCTCTTATGTATGGACACTTTCATCGTTATGATCTCTTTTTTTCCAGCCCTTTGAGCCAAAACACAGCATCTGAATTCCACTCTGTTCTCCTTCAGAGAAATTAAAAAAAAAAAAAGAATGCTGGCTCTTTCCAGAACCATCGCCTCTGCAAAAGAGCTCCTGGCTGCTCTGACAAAGCCAGCTGCTAATTTTGCTGTACTTCGGCACAGATTTTCCTAGATCCTTTGCTTCCTTCTTTTCTTTCTGTCTTTCTTCCTCCAGGGCTGTGTCCTCAGGTGCAGCTCCTGCGCTCTGCCCGAACTTGCTGCCTGCACCCCTGTCAATGCTGATAAATGCAAAACACAATGAACTGGACGTGAACTGAACGTGAACTCATCCAGCTTCCCCAGGCCATCAGTGCGTCAGCAAGACGTGTCCTCAACATCCTGATCTAAAAGACAGCGCAAACAGCAAGGGAAGGTGTTGAGAAGCAGAACTGCAGGATGCTGGAGATGCACGTCTCCCTCCGCACGTATCGGAGCCTCTCCTCACCTCCGTGGGCTGCCCTGCCTTAGCAACAGCTTCCAGTTCAGAGCAACCCAACCCAACTCAGACCTTTGGCAGGGTTGCTCTCCTGATGCAGAAGCAGAATGGCCACCAGCCCAGCTTCAGGGCACGCAGGACTCCATCACCAGTGCATCGGCATCCTCCCCCAGGCACAGAACAAAGGATGCAGCCGCCTGCAGGCACTGTGCTTGGCCACCAGCACACAGCCATGACTGCCAAAGGGCCACTTGGCAGCACCCTTTAGAAATAACATTCTTGTGCTTGGGCTGCTTGGCATTGGACAGTTCTGGCACAGACCTGACTTGTAAAAACGCCACCAGGTAGTTGCGACAAAGTTGGCCGACAAACGGCACACACATAACCAGAAATCACACCGCTGCAACGGGCATTTTTGACCCACTGCATCATTTCCAAGGTAAAATGAGGAACCACCACTTCTACACTCCCTTCATCACCGCAGCTTAAGCTCCTTGGGGGGAAGGAAAATGAGATCACTGCGCCGCTTGCCCAAAACCAAGATGGCCTTGTGCCTCCTGCAGACCAGGCACCCAAACACAGCCAGACCCTTCAGGTGCTCGGGCCTAACCCAGCTTTCTCACTGTGCCACAGAGGAACCAAACAAGAGGATTTGCTACCAAGACAGTCTCGCATAGATAGCATCTTCCCACCCGACTTCCTCCGGCAATTCATTCAAGTTCCCTATTTTTAAGAAGAGGAATATCACCACTTCCCCACGTCAGAAGGCCCTTTATGGTGCCTAGTTATTGATGGGGTTTTTGGTCCCTTGGTGCATGTGGATTATAGGAAGTACCCAGAACTACTCTTTCCGTTTCAGCCTTTGTTCTCAGAAAACAAGAAACCACCCTGAGAGAAGGTGATCAGATCCACTGGCTGGAGAGAAGAACACATGCTTGGACTTTGCTTTCTCTCATCCCACATAAGGCATTCTCAACTTGGAATTAAACCCTACCTGCTCTCCAGTTTTCTTGGTGCTTTATTTGCTATTTCAGCTGGGAGCAGAGGCACCAGAACCGTTTGTTCCCATGATGTTCCAAGGTCAGCAGTACAAGTGGGTCTGGTGCAAGGCTTTTAGGAGAAACACTCACGCACCCAAAGCCTAGCACAGTAATAAAGCCAGCACTACACCAAGGAACAAACATTACTGTGCTGTCTTTCTCTTCTGATCTCACTGCAAGACAGCGCATGGAAGGCATGAAGGAGAGGAAAACATTTACTCGTGTGTGTCATCCAAGAGCAACTTTCCTCGAGTTCGAGCAGGGCACCTCCACCTACAGAAATAGGTTCTCTTTCCTCTTAGCAGTCAGACAAAGCGCTCTGCCCCCAGTTCAGAGCTTTGTAGATGAAGAAGATTTAAACACAACTACATCACATCACTTTGCTGCTAAAATTACAGGGTACGCATCACCACTTCTGCATGTCAGAAGCAGAGTCATCTGCTATATTAACATCGTATGATGTTAATTAAACCAGAGCGGGAGATAGGGACTCACTGGAGATGATGTGCCAGTCTGTTCTGCGAGGTTAAGGAACGGCATAATTATTTGGAGCAGCTGAGTGGAGAATCCCTGACACTGATGTCACAACCTCCTTTTAGCACAAAGAGTCTGAAGGATATTTCTTCAGAAACAAAGAGTTTTGTCCAAAATCAGAGAGCTGGACAGAGAAGGTGCCACGTTTCACAGTTTCCCAACGGAATAGATTTCAAATAACACTGCAGAAAGAATTGTAAACCTCTTGTTTGGCTGCAACAGTGTGAACTGTTTGGTTTACCTGCTTTAAGCAGTAGCATTTCCTTGCACTCTGGAAGCAGAAGCCTCAGCAAAGGGTGAACGGGCATGTGCTGAGTGACCCTGCAAAGCAGACAGCTTTGCCCCAGGAAGGGCACTGGGAGGTAAGCTCTTGGTGTGCCCTACGTCGGGATGAGTGCCTGCCACATCTCATGTCATGCCAACGGGGACCCTTCCATTTTGCAGTATTGGCAGCAATCCCTCTCCATCCCACCCTCAAGGCACCTCTTCAACCCACCCCAAGACAACACATCCCCACCCCATCACACACAGCCAGGCAAACACCCAGGACCTGCCATGTGCAGACCCCGACCATTTCCTCACGCACACATATTTTAGAGGGGAGAATTTCCCAGCTCTTAATCAATCAGGCCTTTCCTAATGAGCACTTAGCATGCAAATTACCTTTCCTAAAGGCCATTTTGCAGAGAAAGGTTTCTTGTTGCCATCCAGTCTGCCTCTGCTGCCATCCAGGAGCTCATAAAACAATTATTGTCCTGCTGCATTGTAGTGCCTCGCTATGGACGCAAGCAGCTGATTAGATTGATTGCTTCCACAATACCCAATTAACCCACTCACTCTGCAAGTGATTGACTTAATCAAAGGCAATTAGCGCTTGAATGGCTACATCACACACAACGCTGGGATTTAGGAGATGATTGAGATAACACTTACAGACCTCTCGTTGGCCTGATAGGGAAAAACATCATTATTAATGTCCAACTCTGTGCTGGGGGTTCCTGAAACCAGAGGTCGGTGGTTTTAGGTGGCACACAAAGAGCAAGGACAGTGACAAAGGGAGCGATGCCACGTGCTACTGCTCAGGGGAACCTGAAAAATACCAACGTTCCCTTTTGCCTCCTTCTCCTTCCTGAAGACTGGGAGCACCAACCAGCTGAGAAGACCTCGGTGGATGATTCCTGCCCCTGACAGCTTTAGACAGAGTCAATCCACAAGTGCCCAACGTACATGGCTGCCTCCCATTACCAATCCTCCCAGCAAAGTCAAATATGTTTTTACAGAACCCTCTTCAATGCTGAGCTCTTGAAAGGTGACTTCTCCCACAGTGTAAACAAGATGAGCAGAGAAACCAGGTGGGGAGCCACTACTGAAGCTATGCAGAAATACAGATGGCACTGCCCTCACTAACTGCTTTGCCTCTGGCCAAACCTCACAAGATCTTCCTGGCTCTCTGTGCAGCACAGCACAGCCAAGACAAAGCCTTACAATGGGATGGTCAGAGAGAGAAACCCACTCCCCCTAAAATAAGGGATAGAGAATGTTGTACATCATGCCAGGGACAACTCTGAGATTGAAGCCAAGCACAGAAAACAAACCCTGCACATCACTGCAAACATACACTGTAGTCTTGCTTCATCTTGAGCAGCAAAGCCTTGGGAATGGAAAAAGTTGCTTGTTCAGTTACCCATAAGCTGGGGATCAGTACATGAAACAGTGCCAAATACATTGCCTCTGCAGAAAAACCCATGGGGCTGAGCTTAACAGTGCATCCAGGTCCTGAGTTTGATGGAACAAAGACAAAGTCTGTCCCCATACATGGGCAGGTGGTATTTAAAAGCAAGGTCAGTCCCTGGCTTTCCAGCCCCTTTTAATGTCACCGTGAATACACTTGCACTGCTGGCACACGGTTGAAAATCCAAATTGCTTCTAAGCAAAGCCCCAATAATAAAGCTGAAATCCATTAAGCTTGTGATGTTTGCCACCATTTAAATCTGATTAAAATCATTCATGACACCACTAAGCCTAACAGTCAGAAAACACTCCTGTCAATTCCGATGTTTCCCGGTGTAATCCAGACCCCCTTCTTTCACTGAGCTGTCAGCTAAAGGGAACCATAATAAGAGATTATGAACCTAATCCAGCTTCCTAAGCTGTTTTTAACCGGTTTCCTTAATCACATGCTATCGTTGCCCACGGAGTAGCTCTCAGGTGACAAAGACATTAACACAGTCCTTAATGCTCCCTGAAGGTCTCTTGGATGGGATCGCGTCGCACCTTGCCTGGGTGAACACAGCCAGGCAGCAGGGTGCCAACCTCGGGATGACTGCAGGCGGGTATGGAGGTGTAGAGGATACTCACCAGAGGAAAAACTTCCACTGGAAAGAGTGATTCCTGGGAAAGGTGCTCTCCCAGCATGTGCTCCCCTCCCTGAAAACGCTAGGGAGGAACGAGCACAGGGAGAACATCACGGGGCATAAAATCCCCAAGCCTTTACCTGACCCCTGCAGACGCAGCAGGTTTGGTTTGCACTGTAGAGAATACAGCTGCATCCTCCCTTTTATCAGCTTACTTTGTAACTGACCATTGATACGGCACAACTTCCCTGGTAACTTAATTATGGAGCCAGCGTTTACATATTGAAGATAAGGCAATAGTTAGCTGCTGCAGAGCAATTAGATTGTATCTGCCACAAGAGGTTAAAACCCTCTGCTACAGAACACGTCTTTACTGGAAGTCTTGTGCTTGTGTTACCGAGAATTGAACGTGGAATCTAATTTTACTTGGAAATCAAATGCTTCCTCCTTGAGTGGCATCCCTGTGCGGCCACCTGGGAGCTGCCGGCTGCTCAGAGGAAAGCCAGTTACAGGTAAATAACCCTCACGTTTTGATCTAGTGAATCCAGCCTTACAGAAAGGCAGATGAAAGCTGAGGGGCTGGCAGTGCGATGCTCATCCCTTTTACCAGTGCTGAATGCATCTGAGGTCTGATCCAGAGGGAAGCCAGGAGAGAAGACATTTAAGGACAGGCACGCAGTGCTGTCATGGCAGCATCCCTACAACAGCAGCATTACATGGCTGCAAGTCGAAGTTTGAGAGCAAAATCTCTCCCAAACCAGAGACTGGGGCAGGACACAGACACCCCAGCAAGTCCTCCCTGCAGTCACTGAGCAACAAAAGCTGCACAGGAGGATGCACCAGCGAGAGGGAAGCTGAGGCACGAGGACTGCCCACCACAGCCTGCAGAAAGCACGGAACTTCAAATGCCCAGAGCCCCACAGAGTGCTGCTGGAGATGGGCTCCTTCCCTCAGTGTGCACCACGGAGGGGCTGTGCTGAGCTATGTGCTGCTGAGGCTTTGGCTCCTAATGACTGCAGGGCCCCAGGAAGCACCTGAAGGCCTGGGCTTCCCTCATGCCACGGGAAAAGCCAAAATTCATTCCAAGCCCTGAACAGTTTTGGATGGATTTTCTATCTCCCATACCAGCAAATAAAACCTCAGCGTGGGCGGCTGCTCCCACAGATCAATCCAAGCAAGGATTAGAGGAACTTAATTGCTGACCAGAGCTTTGCTGAAGCCAGCAGAGAAGCTCATCACTGACTTCAAACGGGTTTAGGATCCTCTCTCCAGGGCATCCTGCGCTGAAGCATTCCCCCCATGTAGGCACCGCTGCCACACGACCATAAATCAGGGAAACCCATCCTCACACTCACATCGTGTTCCTCTTTGTTTGCTTTGAAGAGAAATCCAAATGGCTGCGAGCACATCTGCTGCAGTGCTAACGGCTCCCGATCATCTATTATTGAGCGCTCGACACATTTACAGTCAGGGCTATTGCTTTACGCAGGGAAAGGAGAATTTTTGATGTAGGACTCATCCCTCTGCCAGCTGCCCCAGAAAGCACTGGTTTGGATGCTCCTGGGGCTGTGGGACGGAGGCAGGTGCACCAGCAGCACAGCCACGACCTCCACGCTGCAGGGGGATGCTCGCACACATCTGGACATTGGCTTTTCTGAACCTATTTCCCCTCACCCCCATAGAAGAGTGGTCCTACTTTAGGAACTCCTGTAGTTACATAAATCCGGGCTAAATCCTGGCCTGAAGAAATATCGAGCAAGACTCCCACTGACCTCACTATGCTGAAATTCCTCTTTCCGGTCTCCACAATGCACGAAGCTGAAATTCACACCCTGCTGTGCACCCTTCTTGCCTTTCAGATATTTAGGGGATATGCTGGTTGTTAGCAGTGTCCCACACCACCAGGTCCCTCGAGGGCTGCTCCCACAGAGCTGGCTATGGAAACGAACCGGGCTCATCCACGCAGCTGCTGCGCGCCCACCCTGACCCCAGCAACATTTTTAGAAACAGTCCCACTGAGAGAGCCAGGCAGGCACCCTGCAGCCCCATTTCTCTGCGAGCATCCAGGAGAGGGCAGGGCACGGCACGGACAATTCTCTGCTGCATCCAAGGTTTCAAGGGGAAAACTCAGACAAGCTCTCTGCGGGGAGAAAATGCAACGCACACCTCTCAACTCCGCTGCTCCTTCTTTCTGTTGTTATTACCGCAGCACAGCCAGCTGCTAGCAGCTCTCTGCTGAAGGGCTGATAAGCTCACGCTCACCTACAGCATGCTGACCTGCT
Organism: Numida meleagris; assembly: GCF_002078875.1. Lineage (NCBI taxonomy): Eukaryota > Metazoa > Chordata > Aves > Galliformes > Numididae > Numida > Numida meleagris. Next base: position 2,381,704 of record NC_034421.1, read on the forward strand.
CCCCCATGCAGCGCTTCTCTGCACCAGATGCCAAGCCCTCCCCATCCCTCCACAGCGTTACCGAATCCACAGCGTTTTATTTTAGGAGCACAGAATTACGAAACCTGCAATGGAGACAGGCTGGTGCCGAGCAGAAAGGCAGTAAGAAACGCTCACACTTCTCAGCTGAGTTTGATTTAAGGCTCAGCAACGACGTCCTGGGCAAACTCCAGAAAAAGACATGACATCACTCCGGAAAAATGTTCTTTATCTGGTGAGAGACAGAAACTGCCTGGCCCTGCACAGGTCTCCAACACAGAGCGGATCTTTCTTTAATAGCAATTCAATTAAGCTCGGATGAGCTGCCATGAAACCAGTGCTTTCCATGCACAGCGTCATAGCTTACTTCCTCCTCACCCCCCCGCCCCACTACCCAAGACACTGTAGCAACCTTCTGGCCCCGGGGCACTACGCTATAAAGGTGCTGCAGAGATCAGGACATCAAGAAGCACCTTCACAAACAGAAAGGGCCTCCTCCCCTATTCTCTCTCCAATTGTTTATTATCAAAAGCATGGAGAACCAGTCTGATTTTTCTCCTCAGCTCTACTCCAGTTAAAATAATTTATTGAATATAGAAACCCAAGGTCACGGGAGCAGGCAGCCTGAGCAATGCCAAAATGCAGTATTCCAATACTGCCCCAGCCAGGGAAAGCTACCATGGACAGTCAGTTATAACGGGGTGTTTCATACACCCACTGATCCCACAGCCCACACTCACTGGGCAGCCTGAGAGCCCCAGCAGCTCAGGGACCCCCAGGAACTCTCCATCCCAAACCACAGCGATGCCTTCAGCCCCCAGTGAGCAGAGCCAGGAACCTCGAGCAGCAAGCCCATGAGAAACCCAACAGCTCAGCACATGCACCTGATGCCAAGCTGACCACAAATGAAACATCTTCGAGTTGAGCTGACTGATGTAAATCTTTCTGTCGGGGACGATGCAAAATGAAAGAGCACTTCTTACTCATTCCTTTTTGAGGGGGAAAAGAACAAACCCTAACCAAGCTATTTGTACAAAGCACTCAGAGAGGAAAAAAAAAAACCCACAACCATTTAAAATTTTATCAGCCAGCCTTCTGCACTTGGAGTAAGGTTTGCCACCCGTGCCTTTCTGCTTCCCAACGCTGCTGCTTCAATTCTTGCAAGAAAGCTGCTGCTGCTGGGCTAATTATAGAAGCTTGGATGGAAGCTGTGTTGAAAGCAGCCTGACAGAAGCAGCTGTTAACATTACAGCTGGAGCCCCAGGTAGCTGTGAGCATCCAGCCTCAGCTGGCAGAGCTGCACGCCCCGCAGCCAGCAGTGCCAGTGCCCCACTCGGCCAACTCCAGCTCTCCCGCTGCAACCTACACATTCTCACCTGCTACTCCGGTTGCCTGCGTGCTTTAGGGAAGCTGAAGCCAACAGCACCTTGCTTTTTGCTCCTTGTTCTTCCTGGCACGTCAGCTATCCGTAAGAGGAACACTGATTTCCCCCACCCCAGCCCCAGGTCACTGCAGCACTCAGGTTTCCTGGAGAGCACAGCAGCATGCCCCAGCCTCTAACCACAGCCCAGACAGAACGGCAGAAAAAGTCAAAACACACCAAAGGCATTTCTAACAGAGAAGCTTTTGCATTTGCAGCTTCTTCCGTCGTTTCGTGGTGCTGGCATCGCATGCTTTCATTTTAGCACTGTAGGGAAAAGGCACAGCGTCTTCCTTTGATTTTCGTGGAGCCTTCATTAGGTGGCATCGCATTTCCGGAGGGGCTGCCCCGTGTGAGAATCAGCACTTAACAGCACCGATGGAAAGCAGCAAAAGGCCGCTTCAGCCCCTGGGCGCATGACACCGCAGCGCCCTGCCACAACTCATCCCGCCTGGCACCGGGACGCGCAGCGCGGGCACGGCCCCGTCACCGGGAACAAAAAGACGACAGCCGTGCTGTGATCGCATCCTTCTCCCCAGTCTGGTTTGCTAAACAGCTCTTTGATGCGCCTTGTCTGCGCTGCAGCGCGGTCCATGTTTGATGTTTAAGCCGTTTGTATTGCAAAGCAGCCGCTCCCGGAGCCAGGGCTGTGCAGGCAGCTCTCCAACAGCCCCAGCTCCTCACGCTGCCCCGGCTGGAAGCCACACGCAATGCTGTTTTACCTTGGGGATGTTTTTCTGATGGATGCCTCCCCGTGAGCCCAGCCAGGCAGCGTGTGCTCCGTGCACGGAGAAGGTGGCAGGTGAGGTGACCTGCCCTGTGCCACCCTTCCCCCCTCCTGCTGCCCCCAGGAGCAGTGGTGCAGCCGAGGAAGCAGCAGCAGCCATCACTTGTTTTGAAGCAATGACTGCATTGCCCCCAAACCACCAAGGAGAAGATGGGGAAAGGTTTCCTGGAGCAGGTGCTGGCAGGGTGCTGTGTAATGCTAAATGCAGGATTAAGCCAGGAAGACATATAAAGGAGACTGAGCACTGGCAAATGGCAATGCAGATGCTGCCATGGCCAGGACACAGCACGAGATGCAGTGCCTTCTGCCTCCCCCACACCATCCCCATTGCTGGGTGCTCCCATCCCCAAGGCACCACGCAGCAGAGGTGCTGACACTTTCAGTCCTGCTGGGGAAAGATGCTCAAAAAGAGCACGCTTTTCTCCCAAACCACAAAACACCGCATCTGGGCTGCAAGAAAAACAAACTTACAGAAATCACAGAGTGCCGCAGGCAGGCCAGCAGGAAGGATGCTGACCAAAACCCTTCACCAGCACTCCTCCTTCCATCAACATCTTGTGCATGACCAGCCTGCCCAGGAGTCCAGGCATGGTCAAGGAAGAGCACATGGGATTTGAACAGGCACTGTGCTCGGTGCCATGTCCAGCAGCTCGCTCTCTCTCTGGGGCTCAGGAAGGTGCTCCTGAGGCCAGTGCCCACAAAGCCTGGCTCCCGGCATGTCACCTTCCAGCCACCCACAGCTGATGTCAGCCCCAGAGAACAGAAGCTCTCTGTGCCTCTGGCTGCATGAGAAGGAGGTTTCACAGCAAGGCTGCTCATTGGAGGGATGCTTCTGCTTTAACCCTCACCCGACAAGGGCACACCAGACTCTGGTAACCTTGATATTCAGCTTGAAAAAAAAAATTGAAGCTCTGAAGTAGCTGCATCGTGTTGGCAGACATTCAGGTTTTGCAGTTTCAGTACAGACACCCACATACCCACCCTTGCTGAACATTCTTCCATTATAATCTTGCTTGAGCAAGACTGCTTTTTGCACTTCTGCACCAGGTAGAGATCCATGCGTAAAGCTTGCCCTTGAAATGCAAACAGTGACATCATTTGCAAAACATTTGCATTGTTTTTGCAGGGGCTTTGTCACTTCGCTTGTCCTCCAGCATCCCCCCACTGCTCTAGGTGCACTTTCTACTCTTTCCTATCAGAGCTAGGATGGAGCAGCCAAGATCTTACAGACAAGGGCAAGATCGAGCACAGAGATTTGTAACAAGATTTTGCTGAAATCCAGTAAGAGCCCAACAGCGGAAGCAGCTGGTGGGGATTTACTGGAAGCCACGATTCAACAGAAAGCAGCAGTGATGCAATCGTGGTGCGTGCACCAAGCTCCGGCACACACTGCACCGTCACAGCTTCCTACCACAAAGCATCTCTTCTCCTGTGTCCAAATCTCAGCCACGCAGGAGTCTGCATCAAGCTCGACAAAACACCCTGCTGCCCTTATTTGTGCTGCTTCTCAGCAGCAGGCCTCTTTTTATCTCAATCTCCACGTCCACAGAGGGCCTGCTCACAGGGATGGCAGAGGGAAGCTAGAAGGGCTGCACCAAAAGCACTGGGCTGTGACGGATGCTCTGCGATCACCGAGCGCGGCTCACCTTCCTGCTGCACTGCAGCCGTGCCTCAGCCTGCACCAGGAACACAGGCACTGCCCATCAGAGAGGGACACCGGTGGAATATGCCGGAGCTGAGCTCAAAGCTGAGCTCTAATTCTCGAGCCTTTCAAGCATCAGAAGAGTTTCATCCCTTTGCAAGTAACATCAGATAACGGTGACATTAAAAACCAGCCAGAGCAAAGCAGCAGCTCCACTTGGAGGCTAGTCGGGAGAAATAAATTAAGTGATTTCTGTGCATTGAAAGTTCCTCTCCGTGGGCTAAGATCGAGGCTCACTAAAGCTTTCCGACAGCTCTGCTGGCCACTCCGTCCTGTGTGCACTGAGGTTAAATAAAGATTTGCCTTCACAGAAACTCCTGACAGGCTGAGGTCTTTGGATGGAGACTACAGATGGAGCTAGGTGTATCTTCAGTAATTCAAGTGCAAAAAATGGCAGAAGGGCCCATTGTAATCAGGCTTTTCCTAAATTACTATACATAATGTAAATCGAGAGTCTCAAGTTGTTGGCACTGTGGGAATCGTGCCAGCATAAAAACAGTAGAAAGGGGAAAAGCTCTTAATTTGCGTGGTTCTGCTCTCTTTACAGACACGTGATACAGGATGGGCTTTAAAGACTGCTTATAGCTTTACATTGTCCACATGGATCTAAGACGAATGAAAGGTGGGCAAATGAGAAGCCTGCTAATTTACTAACTGCGTTTTGAGGTTGTGAATTCACTGAATTTGGCCATTTCCTGCAACCGATGACAAAAGAAAGACAAAAAACATTTCATGAGGAAACTCCCGACCCCCTTTCCTTTGCTGCAGCCATGAAAGCTGCAGTCCTGCTGCCTCCCTTCTGTCTGCTCTTTATCTCATGAAGAACCACAGCTCAGAGGACACAGCCCTGGTCAGCCCCTGCCCCACCTCTGCCTGTACCAACAGGTCCTGCCGCAGGATGGGGACAGCTCACACAGCACTGCAGCCCCTGCACTGGCTTCTCCTTCAGGTCTGTGTGAATCGACGTCTTAACAAATGGCATCCTCAGTGATGCTTTATTTCCTCGCTCTGATTGCTCCCGAGGCTGAGAGGAACGCGGCGCTGGAGCGCAGTGTCACCATGGCGCTGCCGGCTTGTAGCTGAAGCGAGGAAGTGACAGCAGAGGATGAGGTTTGTCAGTTAAAATAATTGGCTCTAAACTGCAACAGTGCTCGCCGCTTTGTCTGATCAGGCCCAAAATAAACCACGTTACATCACCGCAGGTCAGACTGAGCTAATAAGGGTGGCTTTCTCCCAGTGAGAAGGAACATATTCACGTTCCGTGCGTTTTCTCTTTGCAGTCAGAGCACCTTCCAACTGTGCAAGCGCAGGGGAAAATTAATTCAGATTGCTTCCCAGGTTATGCAAGAGCCACGTGGAATAGAAAGCGCACATTAACAGATTTTACTATTTTAGGGTGTTCTTTTATGTCTCATAATTTACTTTGCTGTCATATTTGCAGACAAATACAAAATAACACATAAGCAAAACAGTCCCCAGGGCATCCAGAGAACATGGTGAACAGACACCCTCAGACAAGCAGCACTCTCTGTAGCTACCTGCGTAACACCAGAGCTCGCCCTTCTCAGCCCTGAATAAGGACAATGAGATCTAGTCTATGCCATAAATACACGGAATACAAAGCAGCAGAGGCCAAAGCTATCTGAGGCTGCAGTGACACTATGTTGTCTCAGACTCTGCAGGGCAGTAGGCCACCACCCTCAGATACAAACCTACCAACAACCAAGGTCTTCTCTGACTTCCACGTTCAGCTGGCGTCAGTCTGAATTCTTCCACTACTTTTATGGGACCTATAACAATTTGCATCAGCTGAGGAGCTCCAGCCTCCCATGACTAAAGAACGAAAGCAATGATGCTTGCTAGCATTCACATCCTTCCTCCTTGCAAATGATGCATTCCCATCCTGAATGGGAAACAAATGTCTCAACATGAAAGATATGCAACAGCATCCGCTGTGAGAAAGGGAGAACTGCCATGTGCCAGCCCTAGTGGGATGTCATCATAGCGGGGTACAGGTTTGGTAGCAGCACGTTTTAGCTGTGAATCTTCTCCTGGTATTGACCACCCTTCCGCTATCTGCAAAACTAACAGCAAGAGGACTCACTGGCCTATTTATAGAAAATACACGGCAGCAGTATTTGCAGCAAAGTTGCAGAAAGCTGCACTCGGTGAAGCTGTTGCTTGCACAAAGTTCACCCCGTGCTCGCCATCTGTTCACACTGTGCTGGAAAGCAGCTAGGCTCCCATCTGAGAGCCCGTAAATCACTGCTGAACTATCTCAATGACCTTATTAAATAACAATACATGGTATAAATAATCTCTTAGCAGTACACACATCTCGTAAATTTGCGGCTCACTGGTGAGCCATTGCTCTCCTGTGCTTGCACTCTTGAAGAAGACCAGTGAGTCAGAATCTTTCTCCCCCAAATGAGATGATCTTGCCTTTGCTTAAGCATAAATGTTTTCAAGTATTTGGTCCAATGACCTCTCATATGGCCTTGGCCACTACTATCATGAAGCCACAGCCCAATCCACTGTTGTTCCTTGTATCCACGGTGTTCACCTGCTTCCCTCAGAGCATCCATCTCCACAGAACAGAAATTCACAACAAACCTGGAAAGAGGACAGCACTAAATGCATCCTTGCTGGAAACAAGGGCATCAGCACAGGGACCAGACCAATAGAGAACAGTCTGCTCCAATGTATGCAGCTTTGGCAAGGCCAGGGGAACACACTATGGTAGGTTCAGGATTGCCTCATCTGAACTTTCTACAATCAACCTGGTTTTAGGAAGCAGAATTCCCACTGCCTTACAATTTGCTGTGATGTACCCTACCAAACACTCTACACCAGCTCACTCTCTCCCTACATCTCGATGTCTTCCACACAGCAGAGCCCTGGGGAATCTGCAATATCCCCCATCCAGCAGTGGCGAGGCAAAATGCACCCACCAAAAGCCAATCAGCAGGAGCTCGAAGAACAGCTTTTGGCACCAGACTGACTCATTGCAGCATGACATGGGATTCACCTCACCATCCAGTCAAGGGTCATTTCAAATCTCCTTAAAACATCCAACAACTGCCAGTTCTCACACCCCCTCCAGCAGCACATCCCAGCGCTAGGTCCTGCATGAAATCACAGCTGGGAAGATGGCGTAGGAGGCAGAGAAGGAAAACGCTCTCTCCCCTGACAAGAAACACTAAGGCAATGGCAGAAGGGAACTCAGCTGGCTTCACACCAATTCATAGAATACTTTTTAGATGCATCTTATCTTATATGAATGTAAGAGTCAAAAAATAGTAGGACCTCTTTATCTGCATAAACCGTATGAACATCCAGGGCTTACCCAAAAGTAATGCCAGATAACAAAAAGACACAACCAATGTTTTCAGGAAGGTGCCAACTCCTTTTGCACAGATTGGCTGTTGCTGGAGATACCCATGACCTCTGTCTGGCTGCACTAGCCATGCTCAGCCCGGGGATAAGTGCTTTCCTGACCCTAACTGTAAAGTTCGGCCATTTTTCCTGACAAGAGTTATGAGATTTAACAGCAAGTATAAAGCAGTGCTCCTGTTTCATTTGTTAATGTTAAAGCAAAGATTCAAAGCTGGGTGCTCCTGGCATCCTGCTGGTAACGAGACGGGTCCATCAGAAGCCAAAGCCAGGTTTGCAGAAGCCAAGGAATCCCTTTTGCTTCCTCTTGGCCACATGCACATCCCATTCTCTTGTCTATGGCCTGAGACACATTACATCAGCTGTACCTTTACCAAGTTGTAATATCATAATGCTCAAAACCTAAAGCCACTGTTCTGTTTTGCTTCCTCTGTACCTTCCTTGGTTAAAATAAATCCATTTGGTACAGAACAATCAAAAGCTCTCAAATGAAGCAACTTTCAGCAAGACATTTGGAAGGTGTTGCTATAACCATTGCCAATCAACAGCGGGGGAAGACATCCAAGCCTTTCAAAAACAATCACACAAACCTTTTAATTGCCTCGAGTTCCAAATCCAAGCTTGAGAGCAATAACAGCACCCTTTGTTTCTAAGAGAAGTCAGTGCCTGTGCCCCATTAAACTCCTGGAGAGGGGACAATTAGCTGGAGACTGACGGTAATTGAGACAGTTCATTTATCAGAAGGGATAAAATCAACCTCAAACACACTAACGTGAGGGTCTTCCAATCGGTATCACTCTGTGCCCTTGTGCAACCAATGCATCAGCAGCATGAGGAACAAAAGCACTGCATTAATTGTGATTACTGGCATGTAAATAATGTTTTGCCTCATAAAGTCTGGCTAGGACTATCAAATTATTTAGCTTTCATACTAGAGCCAAATTAAGAACTCAAGCATATAAAAGGGCGTACCTAAGAATCGATGGTGGACCACCAAAGCATTTAATCACTGTTTTACTGATCTTCCTGCACTACCTCAACTCAAACCAACTCCTCGCACTAAAAATCAGTGGTGCTGGCATGCTCATTAATGACACCTCACTGGGAGGAATGAAATCATCGGAGATTGAAAAATTAAGCCATGGCACAGGAGCTGGAGGCTGCAGCTGCGAGCGTTGCACGTGCTCATGCCCAAAGGCTTCCTGTGGAAGCAAGGAACGGTAACAAGTCCTTTGTAGAAATTTGCACTGAAATCTTGGACTGAGGGAGAGCGGCTGTGACTGCAGGTACAGCAGCACGGCCCTGAGAGCCGACATCTGAAGGGGGGTCCATGGATTTGCAGCCACGGCTCTTCTCTGGGAGGAGGCTTGAGAGCCTGCTTGAACACAGCGCTGCCCACCCCAGGGATTTCTGTACAAGCAACTGTCTTTCTGCTTCCCAGCTCCAGTTCTGCTGCCTTGCATTGCCTCCCATCAACAGGGCAGTTACCCATTGGGAAAAAGCCCTTGGGGGCAGCTGGATAAGAGCCACGCATTGCCTCTGCATCCCACACTCCTCTACCTCTCGCTTACACCCCTCACCAGCAGCTAGCGAGTTTGCTGCATCCTCCTGGCAGGCTGCCCTACGTGATCTCTCAGTGCTGACCTGCACATCTGACACTCTCATCCTGGGACTCATTTCTCCTAGGTCTGTCAGTTCGGCTGCAATAGCTTCTGCCTGGCATCTACAGGCTCTGGGCAGTCTCTCCCCAAAGGATCTTCTGAAAACAAGACACTGAAGTTCTGGCTGGGGCTTCGTCAGGCTGCCTGGAAAAGGATGTTACTGAAAAGTGCTCAAAGACAGCATTTTCTTATTTTTAGGCAATTGTTGAGAAAGTGTCAAAAAGCAAAATTGCCCTTGGGATGGGAAAACGGAATTAAATCTTCCAACAAACACCAGAAAATGGATACTGACGTCTCTATTAACAACAAAATGTTTCATGCTTAGAAACTGGTAATCTAACACTCCTTCAGGGAATTCAGAATGGTGAGAAAAAATGGTCTAAGGCAGCACTGGAAATAAAAAGAAGTACATTTAAACAAGACTCAAACTCAGGGTGTGGGGTGGGCAGGAGAGCGGTCTTACTGTTCCCGCTCCGGTACATCCCCATGCAGTTCAGGAGGTCACAAATGGAAAGCAATGGCCCAGATGCTCTCAGCTCCCAGCAGGCACGTGAGGATCACCCCACACAGGGTGCATCCTACAAACTGCTGCTGTGGCTGCTAAGCTGAAGTGACCCTGCAAGCCAGCACGTGTGATGCGGCTGAGCTGCTTCCTCAAGTGCCAAACTGCAGTCTGTCTTGGAGTGCTTATGGATAGCACGGTTCAGAGCAGCTCTTTGGTGGCACTGCTTCACACCAGAGGGGCAAACTGGTGGCCCAACACCACACGCAACACAAGCCACAGCCCTGAGAAACAGCTGATCCCAACCTAACAGCCAAAGAGCTGAAAGCAGTGCCCCAGCTGAGCTACACCGCATTATCCAAAAGAAGGAGCATTGCTTGGCACAGGTATGCACCCGCACTCTGGGAGCTGTTATGGTGAAGTAGAAGGGAAAAGCTGGCACTGGAAATCTGGTCCCCACCTCCCTGCTGCTATGTTGTGACACAAACCCGGTCATCCCAGGGAGGAGCCAAACGTTCCCCTTGGAATTTCCCCCTCCAGAAGAACGAACAAACAACATCCTGGTCAGTGGCACACAGGTCTCTTATACAGCTCCTACGCCGGATTTAATGATGATACAGTTCTCAAAGCAAATACACAACCTAAAACCATCTGTCCTCAGCCCACAAATGCCCACCAGCCTGCCTTCCCTTCCCCTTCTCCTCCTCCGAGCACTGTTCATTTACAATGATTTGCCATGTTCTCTTCTACATCCTGCATTTAATGTTCTGTTTGAGCTCTTCTGTAGTATTTTTCAGAAAGCTCAGAACCCACTGCCCTTCTGCTCACACTGCACTGGAAGACAGTTCACTCTATGTGCTTAAAATGGTGCATCTGCCTGAAGAAGCTCGCTGAATCCTTTTACAGGAAGGCTTTTACAGCCGAAAGTTGCACAGTATAAAATAGCATCGTTACTCCTGGGTGAACACCATACACGTGTCAGCAGATGCATTCCAAATCTGTCAAAGAAATCAACTACTTACTGTTAATACTACATGCCCAACTCCAGTAAATTGCTTTGAAAATCTAGAATAAAAATGTGCAGCTTACTATACACGAATACAGATAACATACACACAATGTGCAGGTCTCATATATACAAAACAGCAGAGCAGAAAGACTCTAAGCATAAACCGAGTCCGTATGAGATCAGATTTTAATTGCAGTTTTAATAGCAGCCAGCTGCCGGAGTTACCTGCTTATTATCAGTCTTGAGAAGCAGCATGAAAACAGTATTTTAACCTTTCATCTGTAACATGGTCCTCGCTAATAAAATTATCCCAGAGTCATCCATGCACATAGCTGATGTCAACTACTTAATATGCAGAATAAATTAAAGGCTATTTGCATACAGCAAAAAAGCATCCCGTTAATTTCAGGCACTTTTATGCCGGTCCTTATGCTGGTGCAGCTGCACAACAAGCCCGGCCAAACCCCGAACCTCCTCAAATTCTGCCCTTCTTTAATAAGAGTCTCATCCCCTTGACTTAGCACTTATTGACCATCACCCAGATAGTGCCAATAACCCCACCTCATCTATTGAAAGCGAAAGTAATCTTGATGAGACAAACACTCTTATCTCCATTTTAGCTCACACTTACGCCTCTCACTATCAGGAACAAATCCGACCGTGGGTGAAAAGCCAATTGAAGTCAACAGAAAGACTCCTAAGAACTGATTTCCTTCCATCAGGCATCAACATCCCCAATATTTCCCAATCAAATACAAGGAACACCAGGATTAATCTTTCCCTAAAGATCACGTGACATAGGAGCAATACTCAATACAATGTAAATACAAACACAAACAAGAAAAAGGAATGGTGACAGACATCAAGAAACCGATCTGCCCGAAGTTTCTTTTGCTACCTGCAGAATAAGGCTCCTGCTTCTCACTGTGAATGAATTCTTTCCTTTCGTATTTGGCTCTGATCCACTGTTCCCGCAGCAGTCTGGAAAAAAAATAATACACAGAGAAGTAGACATGGTCCAAGATAAACTAGGGGAGAATCCATAATCATTAATTCTGCAATCAAAATACAACTGGGATTTAAAAGCCGTCCAAAAATTAAATTGCACACTCTGGCTTCAAGAGCTTCTTCCATTTTCTGTTAGACAACAAATCAATTGTTTCTCTGTACATCTTATTTTATTGGAACAGTACTAAAGAAAATCCACAGATTTAGCAAAACAGCCCATTTCCACCCACCCAGGCCGCCTCTGTGCAAAATTCCCTCGCCATACGAACAATTTTAACCAAGCTCCTCAGACTGGATTCTTCAGTAAATGGGATCACTGAATGAAGAAGAAAAAGAACAAAACTGCAAAGAAAAAGAAAAAAGATCTTTGTCCTAAAGCTGTTGGTATGAAAATAGCAATGTGGTGCACTTTGCGTGATGTACGCACACGATGGCCCGTAGGTGACACTTGTGACTCAAGGGCCATGGAGCAAACTGCAAGGTGTCATGGGCCTCCCAAAGCAGGAACAATAGGAGTCGAAGCCACAGCTGCTCTCTTCAAAATGAAAGCACAAAAGGACATTGGACAGTCACATCGCAGGCCACAGCCAACCTCCTGGAAAGAACCAGGGTGGGGAAAGCCACAAAGCCTCGAGAAGACCAAGAGCACGTGGCTGGCTGTCGGTGCTAGGGCATCGCCCTTCTGCTGTACCCTGGATTGAGCACAGCCCATCTTCAGATCCTCACAGCGGGCTCAGGGGGGTTTTGTAGAGGTGTGCACGGAGATTTCTAGGCTGAGCAGAATGCTCATTCTGGATCCAACATCTACACCACTGTAGCCTGTAAATGTAGAAGACTGAAGACCTCGACAGCAGAATTTAATCGCCTGTTTCTACACTTCTGCCACTCATCAAGGAGCCTACAGAAGTTTGATCACAAACTCAACACCAGTACTTAAATTTCTAACTGTTCTTTCAATTCCCCAGCCCGCTGCTGAAGACAGCTTGTTAGCACTGCAACCAAACATGGACATTTTCAACAAGACAATTAGAGATTTAACGATAAGGGAGAGAATTCACACCACCCTCAGCTCCAGCTGACTTCAGTGGGTCAGCAGGAGCTGCATCTGTTCTGAGCCTCCGGAAGTCAGCCTTCCGACATGAACATGTAAATAATGTTCACGTGCAGCAATGGGAAAACACTCTTGCTCTATCATGCAAATACTACAACAGATACACTCTGCTGGTCTTATGCCGTAGGGAACCCTGTTCTGCAATGACTTATTTCCCTAGATGCTGTCAGTGACAGTGGTTCAGCCTCTCCACAGCTGTTGTGCACAGATTGATCAGCCATGAGGCAGCTAGTCCAAATGGGTGTCCTCAGAAGCTGCACAAAGCCCTTGGTAAACTCGCTCAGCACTCAAGTCCGACCACAGAAGGTCCCGGCAGCGAATCCCAAGGTAGGCAAGACCCCAGCCATGCCGCATTCCCAACCCACACAACTTTCAAACAGCTCGTGCGTTCTTCCTCCATTCCTCATCATCACAAACACAGGATTTCTCAGCTGCAGTTTCCCAAAAATCAACACACACTGAGAGCTGCCCACCGTTAGGACAATTCGCCGCAAGGTCAGCAGCTGCAGCTTCTGCTCCAGTTGTTATTTACAGAAAGCAGAACAGCTCCAGCAAAAGAAACCAAAACAAAGACCCAAAGAGTCCAGCATCACCCTTATGGGCAAGAGAGCTTGAGGAGGCACATGACCATACTCGCTACTTAGGACTACAGGCAATCCTACCACAAAAAGCTGCTGTCGAGTCTGGAGGTAAATCCCAGTGTCACTGGCACTGCTCGCATGAATCTAAACAGGCACGGGAATTCGTCCTGCTATCTACAGGATCTGAAGGCAACCAGAGAGCAGGGCCAAGCCTAAGGTCCCTTAAGTCATATAGTCTCCAGATTGTTTCTAGTAGACTTCAGATCTGATCCCCATTTCATTTTAAGCAGGCCTTGAGGGGGCTTTTAAATACATGCCGCTGACAGAATTCTCTGCTTTCATTCAAGTGTACTTTTCTTGAGGTCAGTGTGTATGTAAATAACCCAGGGCAGATATCACATGCCTAATGCAGGACCCTGCAACCAAACCCCCTTCGAATTTAACAGCTCTATCACAGCAGTGATTGCAGCACTTGCCTTCCAGGATGTTATGGTATTTCTGGTGATGGGATATACAGCAAACACACAGTTTGTGTTTCTTAGAAAAAATATAACTGCACCATTCCTGAACTACGGAGAGGCACAGCTTTCAGGATCAAGTCCAAAAGCTTTAGCAGCCCACCTAAAGTCTGGCAGGCTGCTGCTTGCAGGGAGGTGTCATTTTTTTTGGCAATTAGAACAGAAAGGTCCACATAATTAACACAATAAAAAACTGCGAGCAAAGGCAAAATAATTAAGACTGTATTTCCAACAGAATAGCAGTAGTCCATTGAATGGAGTAATAGAATGGACAGTCCCCTCCACCTCCTCCAGCTACTCTCCTTGAGGTATCATTTTTCCATCCTGAGTTCTTACAAAGCCAAAGCCCTGACCTTGGAAAAAAGGGAAAAAGTCACTTTCACTGAAGCTAGTTTTCCTCCAAAATGAAGAAAAAAATAAACAACGGAGCAGCCATGTAGAGCTGGATGTGCATCATCTCCTCCCTGGGATGAACACCGCACACTGCGGAGACTGCAAGATTCCTGGCAGCTTCTCCTTGGGCTCCCTCCCACCAAGCACAGGTGTTAGAGCAGTAGGAGAGGTAAGAGGCTGAAGCGTTTTTTTCCTTGAGAAAAATAATCCTGGCAAGATGAGCGCTCAGAGCACGTCCCCCCACAGCACACACCGGTTTGGCCGATGCTCAAATCGTTCCTGCCGTTGTAGACGCTGTGGAAACGGCTGCCAGGAGCCATTTTAGATCTAAGCTAAGATCTGCCAACGGTGCACAAACAAATGATTTTTTTTTTTTTTACTGCCAGGCCAGGCAGTACCGCTCACGCCTGGGCCTTCCCAGCCTGGGGAACGGATGCACCACTGAGACACTTCACAGAGATGACAGGTGCCCTGTCTTCTCCAAAAAAGGCTTTCTGCATGCTGTAGGAAGACAAATACAGGATTAAGAACACAAAGTCACCTTGAGGAAGCAAAAGGTGCCCTGGCTCACCTCCAGGGCGATTTCAGACTTGGGGAACACAGCAGAGCCCTCCCACTCAAGGCTAACATCTCTCAGAGGGAGACCTACAGATGCTCCCAATATTTCCATTCTGTGCACCTCTTACAAGGGCTGAATGCATCTCAGAGCCTGGCACACAGACTGGGCACCGCCACAGCACAGTGCTGACCAAAACCTTCCACTGGTAGCACCCAGCTCAAGCAGCAGTATCAGGGGGTCTCAGAGGCTACTGCTCACCCACTTGCTAATATAAAAACAGACAAAACCCCACTGGTTCACTGGGGGATTAGGCCCTAGAAAACAATCTCCTGGAACAAACATCCATCCATCCTCTCAGTGCAGCACGTCCTGTCTGCTCAGCTGCCTCGCTCTGCAAAGCCTGCTCCAGCTTACCAGGCAGGCTCAACTACAGCTTAAAGGATACAGCAGCTTCCCCCTCGTCCCCACAGAAGAGATGTGTGGCTCCGAGAGAAAAGGAAGAAGGAAAAAAAAAAAAAAAAAAAAAAGAATCCACCATTTTGGCACCTACAAGAAATCAGCCTCTCCTATATCAGAAAAGCAAGTTACGCTTTGATGCAGAAGGGCCACTGGAAAAGGCAGAAATCAATGGGCAGGAATTGGCATTTTTGCAGCCTTAGGAACTCGTAAGAGTCTGGGGAGCAGACAAACTATTGACTTCTCTACATCGCCTCAACTGGACTTATTAAATAAGATCCCACGCGTGGAATAAATTCTACCACACGCGTTCAGAAGAACAAAGATTTTCAGGGCTCTCTATAAATGCAATCCCCTCTGCAGCTGAAACAAACGTATCATGCTAAAACTGAAATATGGCAGAGGCTGCAGCTGCACAAACAAGTAAAAGCTGTTTACCAGCAAAGCTCTTTACTTACTGACAGTCAAGAAATGTTGGCTTGTAATAAAACGGTGGCATTTTCGATTCGTATTTTGCTTTTGCTACATTGTTCCCATTTGAGGCCATAAACTGCAAAAGAGAAGGAAAAAAAAGAGAAAGAATTAAGAAACGTTAATGCTTGGCTTTATTTCCCCCATTCTCCTTTGCTTCCTCCGAGTACTGAACTAATTGGGATGGGGTCACATCTTTCCCTATTCATAAATTTCACTTAATTAAAGTCATTTTATAAGTCTAAGAAAAACATCCTCTTCTGGGCAGCCCATGCTAAATATGTTTTGTCAAGCATACAACCAGAACAAACAGGTAAGCTTTTCTTTTTCTTTATTTCCGAGTACTTTTTTTTCATAATTTTCTTGTTTTTGAGGTTCTTGAGTTTATATATTCAGTCTCCTCAAAACAAAAATAAACCAAAATAATCGGGGAAGAAAAAGCCCAAGCAACACAAAGGCCTATTTTTCTCTCAGAACACATGACTGTGAGCTGTGCCTTTCTGAAAAACCTCAAATCTCCAACACAAAACAAAAATCAATGACTGGAAGTATTCTGTGTGCCTTTCAAGATAAGAATAGTCAAAGTACATAGGTTTCCCGGTTGGGTTTGCCTTAGCAACATCACCAAAATCTGTTCGGCTGCGTTGCATAAATAGACAGTATTTACATTGCAAGGGTTCAGTTCTTTATGACTCTGAGTTTAAAAGCCTTCAGTGCTCAGTGGAGGAAAGCCAGAAACAGCCAGGCTGGGCAGGGACGGCAGGCGACAGTGGAGGTAACAGGAGAAACAGAAGACAGTCCATTTAGAATCAATAACTTCTACACCGTCTATGATCGTTTACAGAGGTAGGGGAAATACTCCCAACCTCTTCATGAAATAGTTATTCCATTTTTTCAATCAGATTTCGTAAGTACGACATCACAGGCTTCATTCTGGCACTCAGCAATTTAGAAATGCTTCCTGGGATCGTGTTTGCTGTACCTTCTTTAGACAGGACTCGGTTTTACTGCTTTGCTGGTGAGGAAGCCGAAGGGCAGGAGGCATTTAAAGCAGTGATGTGAAATACGATGACACAAGCTCGTTGGTATTTCAAGCCTGAGATGCACATACCTCCACTTGAGCATCATCCCAGTCATCCAGACGGACCGACTTCACCTTGCTGACTTGTGGAATATTGCGATGGATTCCCGAACAGTTCAAACAGATGAAAATCCCTAGGCTATGAGATGCCCAGTCTGGATCTGAAAGAAAAAACGGGAAGGAAATAGTACTCGGCTAGACAATCAAATTCAATACAGGAAGGAGGGGTGGGCAGGACAGGTAACAGCACAGGGGACCCCGGAGTCACCAGGTCCCAGTTCCATCATTGTAAAGGCATCAGATAAACGTACAAGAAATAGACATGCGTTAGTTGATACTAATGATCAGTATAACTGCCATAGCTGTTAGCAGACCTGCAATCCCAGCAGCACTTATTCACAAAACTCAATACACTGACAATATGAGCACAAGACCCCCCCAGAAGTCAGTCCTCACTCACGTGACAAGCAAAATACCCAGCCTTCACCAGCAAATCCCACCCAGCAAGCACTGTGTGGAGCAGGAACTGCCCCATTAAAACAAGCAGCTCAGGGAAACCCTCGTGCCACTTCCCTGCCTTGATCGTTCTTATTCTGGGGGGTTGTTTTCTTTTCTTTGTTTTACGGGGGGAACGTAGCACGGAGACTGCAGGGAGGGCTGCCAGGCCAGGCTGGGTCCCACCACTCGCTCCAATGGCAAAAGGCTGCGGTGGCAGCTCTGTGCTTTCTCTGAGCAGAACCACGCGCTGCACACAGCCCCGAGCTGACGTCTCACACAAAGCACTTTAAACACCCATCCCTCATCTCCACGTTCCTCCTCAGAGAGCTGCAGCCAGCCACGAGACAGTGCCCAGCACACAGATAGACCAGAGGGCAGGCAGGGTGCACCCAGCAGTGCCTGTCAGCAGGTCAGAAAGCCCAGGAGCTGAGTTAGCACCCCCCAAGGAATTGCTAGGCAGTGAATACCCCCAAACCAACTTAAATGCCAAGGGAAGTCTTTCCAAAACATCACCGGTAATATAATTTATTAGCGTAATGCTATAACATGATGGGAAGTGGAGCTATAATAGAAGGGTGGCAAAGTCCTTGGCCACAGCAAATAAGGACAAGCCCAAATGCAGCAACACAAAAACGAAAGAAGAAAATGTACTTACCCCTTAGAAGGCCTCAGGTAGGCAGGGATCTCCAGCAAGACCCCCTTACCTCCACTGCCAGCCCTTAAATGAGGTCTAGGAAGGGGTGGATCCTGGCTCCACCCCCTCAGGTCACTCAGCTGCATTGCACTGCATGCACCTGAGCTCCCCTGGGTTGGCCCTGCCTTCCCACCAGGTGCTCCATCACTGCTTCAAGCCGTGACTCAGCATTCCTGCTACAATTAGCAAATTTGTAAGCATCATCTGGACAAGGCAGGGGGTTATGGACCCAAGCCAGCCCTCATCCTGGTGCATCCCTATGACCCCATGCTCCCAAAAGCAGGAAGGAGGGTGCAGGATTCCCCCTTCCATCTTCTGGAGGTCTCCACTTCCCCATGGCACCCACACGCCTCCCGCCTGTGACACAGTTTTCAGCGAACTCCAACTGTGCAGCTCCTGTGCCCGCAGACGTGCAGGAGCTGGTGGCAGACCGTGGCAGCTGAAGTTCCCCAAGCACATCACAGTCTCTCTCTGTCTTCGCTTCTGCTCTCCAGCACAGAATACATTAGAAATCCTCAGCTTAGGGCAGCTAACAACAGATCTCCAACCCTTGTCTAACCACAGGCTTCAACCCTTCAAATGACTGCGCTAACGCAGACTCTGAGATAGCATTTTATCAAGCATGTGATTAATTCATATGTCTTTACACAACTGGAAAAGGCAATTTTGGTGCAGATTTGTTGGCAGCTTTTTAGTTCAAAGGAACAAACTTTCCCCGCTGCGTGGCCAGATACCTCAATGGCTGGAGCACATTCTCCACCCCCCGGGCATTCCAGGATTCCAGTGACCTTATTTAAGCCACTTCACCTGTTCTGAATCTTTCCTGATCCAGAAAAGACAGTCACTGCCACGCACTCCTCACTCTTCCAGATTATGATGCATTGCCACCTCACTGCACTAGTCACAACTTGGGCCATTATCAAAAAAGATGAGTTTTTTTTCTAAGCCTGCAGAGCATCAAACAAACAGCAGCGAAGCCTAATGAAAACTCCATGGCATTCCTAAGTTCCACACAAATGACTTTATTCCGTTACGTTGAGCCAAAAGGACCAAAGGCTAACAAAGAGTGAGGGAAGATTAGACCAAAGGCACTCCTGGAAGAGCAGGAGGCCTCTCATTCCTCAGCATCACTGCCCCAGGATGGCTGATGCCTGTTCTAGATGGCATCCACTGCACAACACGGGAGAGATTTTTGATCACTTGCCAACAGATTAGAGCAACTTTAAAAATAAAAACCTGATACAGCTTCATTTAAGATAAATAAAGAGACGAACAAAGCTAAACTCCAGAGAAGGACACTGGGAGTGACTTCTTCACACCTTGTTCGTCTGAAAGGGAAAGGCACAGCCAGAGGTCAAGAAGCATCCAAAGCAAAACTGAAACACTTGGGCTGCACAGCCAAACTCAGACAGCAGCCCCCGCTGTCACGACAAGGCCCAGGGAAACCCAGCACACAGCAAGCCAGCTGCAGCTTCAACCCAGCATCACTGAGCACAAGAAGGGAGGTGGAGGAAACAGAACTTCTTCCCCTGTCTGAGGTGATACGGAGCAACCAGAGGAGAGAGGAGGACCTCTCCAGGAAGGCAAAGCCTCTTCTCACCCTGCACAAGAAAGGTAATGTGTCTTGTGATAGATGTAATCACAGGGATTTTCGTGCAAGCAGCATAAGCAAAGGCCTTTCTGCTGCTGCTCACTGCTGTCGGTTTGCAAAATACCACAGTCAGGAGAACCTCGTGTTAAGCACTGCAGTTCTGTTGCTATTGACTTTGGGAAAAGATGAGGAGGTTAGTAAGCAGACCCTGGTCACGCACGTTTAAAAATAACAATAAAAGGCACTAAAGCTGAAGCCAAACAGCCTCCCACCAACACTCCTCTCTAAGTAGGAAAATTTTTCAGTGAAGGCATTAAACTTGCCAAGGCCTTGGATTCAGCTGTCAGGTCCCAGCAGCCCCCAGGCCTCTGCAGGCCTGGGCTTTGGGAGTGGGCGGACAGAGCTGCCCCACTGAACATCCTTTGTTTCCAAAGGTCCTAGTCCCTGCACAACGTGCCATCAAGCTAAGCAAGCTGCCACGGGAGTCCCCCCCACACCCTTCCCTCCCCTCTGCTTTTGCCAAGGTAGAAGAGCCGGAAAATTCCTGGGAAGAAAAAGAACTATTTCAGCTGGAGGACAATGGAGGTGCGGGAACAAGTTTCCACTTTTAGCTTGAGAACGAGAAGACCGTTTCACGCCATTAGAGCAGCGAGCTCCAGAACAGCTTTCCGGTGGGAGGTGGTGGGGGCAAAGAGACAGCACGAGCTGCAGCGCGCAGCCCGGCGCTCTGCGGAGGGATGAGATGTCAGCGCGGATGACGGGACCCGATGGCTCAGTCACCTGCCTTCAAATCGCTGTTTTTAGACCAGTGAGTGGATAGGGGATGAAGAGGATTGAGATCCAGTCCTCTCAACGCTCCGCCTTAATCCAGAACGCATCAAGCGATCCCTGGCACTCAGCTGTTCTGCTCCAGTCACCGCCCTTACTTCAGGAAATCGAGGGAATGGAAAAGCTTCACCTGCTCCAGAAATCACACAGCCCCGGGGCTGCAGGAGGGTGTTTGGAACCCACCCCAGGCTCTGATACATACCACTGCACCAAAACACCAAACCCACTGCATTTTGCAGCACAAACCCCCTCTGATTTGAGGCTCCCCTCTATCACTCAACCTCTGCTCCTTCTCCACCCCATCCCACACAAGCCACATGTACTGCAAGGCTGACATTTCCCATTCTCCCTCCAGGATCTAGGTTCCATCCCAAATAAGAAAGATGGAAATGACATTAAAAAAAAAAAAAAAAAAAGCCACATAAACTGCTGGAGGGTTTAAACTGCAGGACTGCTTCGATGGGATTTCTACTGACGTCTTCAGAGACACGCTGTCCTCCTACAATGCCAAATGAACCTCACGCAGTGGAAACACAGCCCTAAGTCACAGAGAAATGGAACAAAGGCAGAAATACTCAAGGTCTTGTTGTGCCCCAAGATAACCATTCATCTCGTGATGCAAGAAAAGATTGCCTGAGACAAAGAATCATTTAGGGAAAAAAATAATTAAAAAACAGCTGAACTACCACATTAGCCTTGGAAAAAAAAAAAAAAAAGATTATTCAAACACTTTGAGAGCCATTCCACACCAGCAAGTCAGAGCGATTGCTCCATGTAGCACACTGGGAAGGCATGTGTGTAACGCACCCAAACAACCACGCTGCAAATCAGCCCCTGGGAGCCCGACCTCCATGCACCAGAGTGACAGCACAGCACCCAGTGCCCGCGTAGCAGCACTGCGGGGACTCCCACCCCCACCATTTGGTCTCAAAAACGCAGCCAACGCGGTCTCAACCATTACAGACAGAAGACATTTTTGCAACTTCAATGTTTTTTCTTACTCAAAACAACCCTTCATTGCAAACTACGGTTATTTAAAGACGTGGTTAACAAAAACCGAACCAGAAGCCTTACAGCAAACAGGAGCTGCATGTGTGAGAAGTAGCCACAGCGGTTTTTTCATCACTCTCGTTTTCAGTTTCAACATTAGCATCCTTTCTGCATACCCAGCCATCAAGGCCAGAGCACCATAACCCTGCTCCCTCTGCCTGAGACATGCCCTCAAAACCTTGTCTGGGAGAACTCAATGGAAGCTCTGCTTTTGCATTGGAGATTTTCCTGCCAGCCCACACACTGGCCCCGGGGAAGGCACAGAGCACAGACCCGACCTTCCTGAGCACCAGATTCAGCAAACTGATCTGAGATCTGACAGCAAACAGCCTTGGTTCTAGGATCTGGGTACCTCAGTAAGGCTCAGCTGGGATTATTTAAGTGGCAGATTCTGGCCCAGACCCAGGCTATCAGTTGGTTTTGTGGAACTCTCACTAAAGATCCGGCCAAGAGATGACCCGCAGGGCACAAAGCTCCTTACACAGCCCAAGAGAAAAGTCTATTCTGGAGCCAAATTTTTGCGTGGTCACACCTTAGTCACAACAGTGCGAGCTCTTCTGCACCAGGAACCCAGCTTTAGTTCCATGAGCCCGTCACACCTGGGCAAGCCGTCAACCCAGGGCTGTGGCTGCTGTTCTGGCACCCAGATGAGCCTCGGTAACAAAAGAAAATCTGTTTGTTTTTTTTTTTTTTTTGACAGCAGGGAGAAAAAAAGCTTCCATTGATGGGTTGATTTCTGAAAGAAATACTCCCAAGAACAAAAGAAAACCCAGCTAGTTTCCAAACACATGAAGAAACTGACTGACACAGAATTTCCACGTGCTATCCTTCAGACCCACCCCAGCCTCTGTCATCTGCATCCCTTCGCTGCATGACCCTCTTACCATGGATCCAGCATTAGCTCAGGATTTCAGGGAAAGGAACACGCTCAGCTGAGAAGCAGCCACAGTGGGTGAGGGCTCCTGACCTGCCGCTTACCCCAGCTGCACCACATCAGCAGCACGACCATGTGGGAACGCAGAAGCACTGTGTGATTTCCCATCTTTTGTTCATTCTCCACCCTCCTTCCATTCTCTCTTCACCTTCTCTGCTTCGGTACTTTTCTGTCCCTACCTGTCCACCTGGCACCAGCTCTCACCCTTATCTCTCTGCATATCCCATTTCTCACTGGATAACGTACGCACACCGCAGCCTGGAAGCTCTCCAGACGCCTGTCCCACATTACCAGGCTCAGAAAGACGTGGCCTGCTGCCCCTGCCCAGGATGAGTAATAGGATTCAGCCTGAATATTTTCGGTATCACCCACAGGTGCCAGTTATGCATCTTAGCCCCTGCGGAGCAACCCAGGGCAGCCCATGCCCACTGCCACCCTGAGCAGGTGAGCACATTACAGCACAGCAACCAGCTCACCTTTGCCAAAGACACCAAGGCAAAGCGATCACTAAAGAACAGAGATGCAGTCCCAAGGAAGTAATGCTGTGACAGGGGGCTGGATGGTATTAATATAGCACATCTCGTGTTACAAAAGACATTGGCCCCAATTCTCTCTGAGTTTCACTAAGACTCTGCATGCAAGCATCACTAAAATGGCTTTGTTGTTTTACAAACCCATTTAGAGACTTTAACAAGAAACATCTTTCCCCAGCACAAGCTGTTTTACTGCCCTGCAGCTCCATCTCTATCCTGCTGGCACTGAGGAAGTCCCCATTTTGCAGAGGAGCTTTGCACTACGCACAGGGCAAGGAAGTGTCACCCCATGGAACCCAACAGCGTGGGCTCGCTGAGCCTCCTCCAGGAAGGAAGAGCACAGGAATGCACCCGCTGCTGTGCCCACAAGGCAGCCAGGGCCGGGCTGCTGCAGCCCCACCGCCCGCAGATGGGTGGGAGCAGCACTGCACAGCAGTTCCCAATCGCAGAAAGTTCTTTGTCCTCTCCAGCCGGTACCAGTACCGCATCTGGGAGCGAGCTGCGGCTTCATGAGATATCAACTGGGGACATAAAGCCACTGGTAATGGTACGTGCTGCTTGGTGGCATCCCACAGACCTTGAAATCCCAAATAAATCAATACCCAGATGGCTAAAAAGCAAAGATTCAGCTGAAGCAGGTTTCGTGTCTTTTTTTGTTTGGTTTTTAACCCACAGAGTGAGCGAGGTTGAAAACGACCTCCCTTCTCGACACCTCCTTTAGAGCCGTCTAAGCCAAGCTCATGCACATTTCGGTGTTCCCATGCGGTAATTAGGAAAATGAAAAGAAAAAAAAAAAAAAAGGACGGGGGAGGGGGTCAGTGGCAATGCGATTTTCTAAGACTCCCCCAGGGCAGTCCCGCTGCACCAGGCAGGCGGTGCCCAGCGAGAACCAGGGCCGGGCTGGGCTCCCCGACGGCGCACGCGGCCCCGGGGGGCGAGGAGCAGCGCCCGGCGCCGTCCCCCCCCCAACCCGCAGCCGGCTCCCGGCGGGGCAGCCCTGCGCTGAAGCGACGCGCGGAGCCCGCACACGGCAGCGGCAGCGCCGGGCGGAGATCGGAGCGCAGGCACCTGCCGTGCCCCCGCCCGGACGCAGCGGCGGAGCCGGCGGCACGGGGCCGCGCCGCAGCGGGGCGGAGGGGACCCGCCGCGATGGCACCGCGGTCCGGCCGGGGCTGCGGGCGCCGCGACGCAGCCGAGACCCCCACCCGGTGCCAGCGGGGACTCGCGGTAGGGATTCGGGGCCGGGGAGGAGCAGGTGTCGCCGCCCCCGCCCGCGCTTACCCGGAGCGGCGCAGTCGGCGCACGCCGCGTTGCCCGGCCGCTGGAGCAGCTCGGCCAGCGCCTTCCTGCTCCTCTCCTTCGCCATGGGGGCTGCGGGCGGCTCCGCCGCGGCTAGCGGTGCCTCATCGCGGGGCGCGGCGCGTTGGGCGGCGCCGGGGCTGCTCCATGCGGCCCCCTCGCCCCGCGCAAGGTGAACGGCGGGAGGGGGAGCGCCGGGGCGGTTTCTGCCGCGGCCGCCTCCTCGCCCCGCAGCCTCTCTCCTTCTCTCCCTCCCTCCCGGCCGGGCACGGCGCCGGTTCCGCCTTCCGCCGGGCCCCGGGGGCCGGCGGCTCCCTGTGCCGCTCGCCCGCGACCTCCAGCGGCCGCTCTCCGCCGGGGCCCCGGCGCCCCCCGGGTGCCCCGCCGCGCTCTGCCCTCGGGGTGCTCTCGCCGGCTGGGGCCGCGCCGCTTTGGGGGCGCCTGTTCCCCGGTAGCGTCTTTTGGGGGGACTCCCTAACCCGCCCGCTCTGCAAACCGGCTCTCCTTCACGGCCGTCCTCAGGCGCGCATCACCGCCTTCTCCATTGCGTGCCCCCGGCAGGACTGCCCCTCCAGCGTCTCCCCACGCTCGTCACCCCTGCGGGTGCCGGGGACGCGGCACACCGCTGGCACCAGTTGGTGCGGGGTTCCCCGGGGCATCGCGCCCGCGTTGCTGGGACCGAGGGCTGCAGCCGCCCTCGCACCTCGTGTGGCCGAGGGGCAGCGGCCGCGTAACCGGCTGAGGGCGGCGATGTGGGAAACCCTCTGAGAGGAGGGGTTCAGATCTGCATCTTTGAGGCTGCTGTCCTCAGCCCTGCAGAATCCCTCCTCTCAAACACGGGCTGCGGGCATCTGTGACGCTGCTCTGAGCGCGTGCGGTCCGTACGGCTCTGGTTACAGAAACGTTTTTTGTTTCGCGCAGCGAGTCCCCCGTTGAGATTGTCCCTGTCCGCTCCCTCGAGCGGGGCACTGTGCTGCTCTGGGGTCGGAGGCACCAGCACCTGCAGCTGGAGGCTCCACGCGGCTCCGGGAAACCTTCCAGCAGCGCGCACCGCCGCCTCGCTCCCGTCAGCCTACACGGATGTGAGCAGAGCCACAGGTTCCGGGGAATGCTTTGTACAAAGAAAACCGCATACACCCTTAAGTAGAGGCAAAATCGCGGCCTGATAGGTTTACAATGCTCTCCTTGTCTGGAATACGTTTTCCTGAATGACCTTTGCCTTTGTGCTGTCAGGCGAGCGGCTGTAACCGAGTCAATTTCTGATTGTTCCGAGCTGACGTCAGGCTGCTCCTTGCTGACTCTGTGCAGCACTGCGCCGAGGGTTGCTTCTTGTACACGTGTAGGCTGATGACATCTGCAAACTCGTTCCCATGCTAACCAAAGGCGTAATCCCAAACAGAGCCCTTTTGTTGAGGTTTGCAGCCGCAGCCTCCAGCTGGTGTGCCCGGAGGCGACCTTGCT
The DNA here is from genome assembly GCF_002078875.1 of Numida meleagris. Lineage (NCBI taxonomy): Eukaryota > Metazoa > Chordata > Aves > Galliformes > Numididae > Numida > Numida meleagris. The sequence goes on from NC_034421.1 coordinate 2,407,262, forward strand.
TGTTCCGTCCCTAACACCGACCTGGAGCAGAGCACCAACACCCACCGGGGGCTTACACCCGTGCCAGGGAGTTAAGCTGGCTCCAGCACAGAATCGTAGCCCCAGTCCTCCCAGACCCTGCCATGTTCGAGCTTGTGGGACCGCTCCTCGGTATAAACACCGCCAAGAGCGGAGCTCTAAACCCAAATCATGAGGCGAGGTTCTCACCTGCACCTCAGCCCCAACACAGTCCCCTCCCTCCAGCTTTCCCAGTGCAGGCACTTGCTGAACGCCTCATGCAATAGCCGGGATGCTGCAAGTCACCGGGAACTGAACGGGGGCAGGAGCCGGGGGGGAGGGAGGGTAAAGTCTCTGTTTAGCTTTCCATTAAGTCTTATTGATTCTCTTAATTTTTTGTTCTCCTGGTTGCTAGGCAATCCCTCTCTGCGTGCTGGAAACCAGGGCTGCAGACAGAAATTTATATCCTGTAATAAAATCAAATACAACAGAGCCTGTTGTCAGTGATGAGAGGGGAGCAGCTTCACGGCGGAGGTACGGAACGGGGCAGGCCAGGGCTCAGCTCCCATCCCAGCCACCAAGCTCCCCACAACACCAGAGCAACCGTGCAAATCCTGCTCCGGGCTTCCAACTGGGAAACAAGCAGCACAGGTGGATGGACAGAGCGGGAATGGAGGGATGCTGGAACGGGACCAAACCATCCAGAACTGACGACAGTCTTCTGCTTGGTGGGGATGGAAGGCTCAGCCCCTCCGCAACAAGGGCATCTCCATGGCTCACTCCTGGTGCTAGAGGCTCCTGGGGGCTGGTGGCAGCTCAGCTTGGGTTCGCCCACATCAGACTGCTCCTCTTGGCATCCAGCACCTCACCTGAGCTTCTCCCCATGCTTTCCCAGTGGATGTGACCTGTCAAGGAGAGTTTAATGAATTTGCTCCTAGCTCTTAGGAAGCCTCTGGCCATGCCCTCTGGAGATCAGCTGTCGCCGTCAATGTGCCATCCTCATTCAGATGGCGCCTGACTCTCCACTGCTGAGTGATTTTTTAAGTCTGATACAATTCTGTATACATATGTACATAGATACACACGTATTTATGTGTACAATACACTTGTTTATAAACACCCACGCTTTTAGCTCAATCTTTTCTACATCACAAGGTTGTTGTCTTAGAAACGGACAATATCAATGCGATCTCCCAAGGTGCTATGCGCAGTGGCAGCCAGGGCAGCCTGGAAATGCCGGAGTGTGAGGGCAGGGGAAAGGATGCTCAGAAATCCCTGGATTCCTCTTCATCATCTTCACGGTGACGCCCTGAAAATGTAGGAGCCCTGCCCAAAACGCATTGTCCTTGCCCCTCCATAGCTTTCACGCTGGGACTGCTTTTTTTTTGCTGTATTTGCACTGATAATTTTGCAGCCCCAGCCCTGAGATGGCTGAATCAATGTCACAGTCACTCAAATACACAGGTACTAAGCTCAGCCCCTTAAGTGACCTGGGAGCACATTCACAGTGCAACACGGGAAAACATTAAAAATTCCTGTGCGAACAGCAAACCCTAACAGAAATATCAATAATTCATGCCACTGCAACCGCATTCAAGCAAAACTCTCTGGAGCAGCAGATACACCAGCCTGGGTCCCTTCTGCTTCCTCAGCACTACAGCAGAGGCAGCTCTTGCAGCTCAGGGTTTGTGTGCACGAGCCATAGCACTGGCCACTCCCATGCTAAAGCAGCTAATTTCAGTTGCAGTATGGTTTCCTGTTGAAAAGAAAAAAGAAAAGGAAAAAAAAAAAAGATACCCTCCCCAAACTCTACAGTTATCTGTATTAAAACGTGTGTGTGTATATATATATATTATTTATTGGGTTATTGAGTTAAATCAAGACTGGCAATGCCTGGGAGGGAGGAATGCCACGGAGCAAAGAGCTCACACCAGGGCGGTTACAAACCTTTGAACTGAAAATCTGATACCAGCACCAACTTTCTCTGATTTTGAGCAGATTGCTGCGTGGTTCCCTGTGGGGTTTTCTCCTCCTGTAGGACAGGAAAAAAAGCACACTGTCCATGCTTGGTTGGGACCTGCTGACAGAGTCGAAGAAGACAACATAAAGGAAAATGATGTGAGGCTGCCCGAATAGCAGACCTCATACCTACGCCTGCAGAGCAGCTCTGCACCTGCAGCAGCCCCCAAAGAGAAAAAGGTGTCACACAGCTCTCGAAGAGCCTTGCTGGGGAGTCATTTGCAACTCAAAGTTTCACCACATTTGCACAGTGGCCAACTCTGCTGCAAAGCTCAGTGCAACCAGTGTGAAAAAGCAGCCCGTTCCTCCCATCACTTACTAGCTGTGTGGGTAACATCGCGCACATCAGCCCGGTGAGTTCCTACTCATGGCAGAAAAAACAGGGAGAGTGAGAACAGGAAGGAGTTGCAGAGCAAAATTTCCCTGCTGATTTACCTAGACACCATTTTTCAGGCTTCTGCAGCTGCCACTGGTTGCAAGTGTTGTTCCACGGCTACACCCCAGAGCTCAGAGCTGCTCTCCTGCAACCACGCTGCCACAGAAAGGAAAGTAACCTCAACCACTGCTCTCAGCCCATCCATCACATGCTCATGTCCGTGCTGCTTCTTCCCTCAGCATGAGTGCTTTTCCTTCCACCTGGGCTCGCTGCAGAAACGGGCTGGTTTGGAGATGGATGTACAGAGGGGCAAGTTCCCCACTGGGATTGCAGGTGTGGCTCTGTCATGCTGCTGGGTGGCTGGGGGCCCAGATGTGTCCTGGAGAGCAGCACGAGGGTGCTGGGTATTTGCATCTGTCTGATGCACAAAGGAAAATCTCAACACAAGAAAAAAAACACACTGAAAAACTCTGTTTGCTGTTTTACTGGACCCATTTCATAGGACACAGAGGGACAGCAGAGGGAATGGGCTCCGTGGCAGCTGCCATGCACCCGACTGGAGTTGTGCTGCCTAATGACACTCTCACAGAAGATTAAGTTAGACCTATGAAGTCAATAATTCAACTACAACCGTGTTATACCACTGCTTTTAGCATTGTTCCTGATACATTGGAAGTAGAAGACTTAGGTCTGAGGAAGTTCTATATGGAGAAAGCCAACATCCATGTGAAGAGATGAATACATCAGGGTACCAGCTCCTCCAAAAACAGCCAGCACAATTATTCAGAGCTTGCCATCATCAATTCAACCTGAATCAGGGACAGGTTCAATGTGCAAACTGCAGGGCAAACACTCATCATGGAAATTGCTTTTGCTCAGTTCCAATAACTTAATCTCTTCCTGGCTCAAATGCCTCATCCTTCCAGGAACAGCTTGGAGACACTCAAGTGGGAGACTGCACTGCGTGATGTCCCATTGCAGGGCACAGACTGAAGCAGACAAGGCAGCTGCTGTGTGGCCTGGGGGACTCACTGCAAAGGGGATGATGGAGAAACCGTCGGTAGGAGTGCTGGACAGAAGACAGGAGCTGAAGTCCAGCACATCACTTCTGGTCTGGAAGTCTCTACAGCAGAGCCAGGGTCCTCAGAAGGAAGAGCAGCCATTTCAAATGGGCACACAGGAGAAGAGAAACTGGGTGCAGCTCCAGCCCCTGGGACAGGCTGCCGCTGTCAGCTGCTGCTCTCAGCTGCCCATCCAGCACAGGTGTTTGAGATCACATCACTTTCTGTAAGATTACTCAGCTGTGATTTGAATAAAGCATTAGGTGGAAAGAAAGCTGTGTTTTTTCTCTAGAAAGAGATTAGAAATGATGGCCTGGAGGAAGGTGCTGAACAGCCAGAGACAGTAATTGAGCCTCTCCCCAGTTAACTTTATCCATAGGGAGTCAAGGACCACGTCCTACCCTTCCTCTGGCTGCTGATGGGGTTGTTTGGACGTCAGTGCACACCTCCTAACAGCTCCCGCAGCATCAGGATACAGAGCATGCTGTTCACTTGTTTATTTCAGTATGCTTTGCCAAAGAAAAATCAGCAAAGAATTAATTAACAGCAATTATTTCGAGCAACAACACAGCAGCCCTGCTCCAGAAGCCATGAAAACAACATCATGAGACCCCTGTGGCTGAAAAAGCCTTTATAAACAGGTGCAAAAATAAACAACTTTATGGCAGGCTATAAAATGAGCCCAAGCCAGGTTGGGGAATGGCAGGGGAGAGAGTGACAGAACAGCCATTTCAGTGCTGAGTTGAAGCAGCTGCCCAGGTGACTTCTGTGAAAGAGCTTTAATAACCAAACCAGCCCTGAGCAGTGGCACCAACCTGATTCAAAGAACCAGCAGGACCAGCTTAGTGCTGCCATAGCGGGCTTACCGTACCAGCCACTCTGCATTATTAGTGCTGCTAACGTGATTTAGTTTCAGCCAGTCCAACCCATTAGAGCTGTGATCCAAAGTACTAGGCAGCGTCAGTTTCAGTGATAAACATCCCTCCTCCCCCTTACTATTTGCTAAAACAAGCCAAACTGAAGCTATCAATCCAGAATCTCTCTGCTTCAGCGAACCCTTCTAGCTGGCACCACCACACCTGCAGGTCTCCTGGTGTGAGCATTGAAAGGTGGAGGGAGATGTGGTGGACTTGCTCTCATTTCTCACTCACCTGGTTCTTTTTTCAGCAGCCTATGAGCTGCTGCTTTGACCAGAAATTGCACACCCTGCATTGCTAAAGCTGTGTGGTACCTGACTGCAGTCATGTCTTTATCCTGCACATGGATGGCCCTACTGACCGTACCCCCATGCGAGGAGGCCAGATGCACCTCCACCCAGAACTACTCTCTGGGAATTAAATCCTGGCTCTTCAACAGGTTTATGGGAGCAGGATCTCACCGCACAAACCAGCAGCTCCACCATCTCTGCCAGAGAAGAAGCGAAAGGATTTGAGAGTACAGTCTGTACTCGAGCAGATAATCCATGCAGGGGCACTGATCCTAGTGAGGTCTCCATAAATCCTGCTCCTCTCAACGAAGTCAGGATTTAGTATTAGATTTGGTTGAGCACTTGCAAAGTCTGAAGTAGGTTGCAGCCCACAGCATCACATCAAATCCTCAGTACAGTGCTGGCATCCCAGATTCTGCAGGGCTGCCAATCTCCTGCCTTGTCCCGAGGAGAGATGCAGTGCCTCCTAAGCTTGCTGAAACTCAGAACAGTTTGATAATGGAGAAGTGCAAATTGAACAACCCAAACTGTGCCTGATTGCTTTCCAGAGCACTTCCTCCATGTGACTGCCTTCCCATATGCCCTCCTCCATTAGCAGCTTTGCAAGAGAGATTGAAACCAGGTGCATTAACAGTTCCTTGCTGAAACAGGGCTTGCTAGCATTGAGGACAGCAGAAATTCTGCAGAAATCAGAGCTGTCAGCTCCTAGAAAGTTACTGAAATAGCTGAAGAGCTCAGTTGCCCAAGGGGACTGGCTGCAGAAGCAGCCACCACTGCCTACTTTTTAAAATCATCAAGATAAAGTTAGAAGCCTGAGTCATTCTGGATACTCTCCTTTACTTCACTACCCTGCTCTCTTTTTGTGAGGCTACTTTACATCACTGCTGCTATCAGTTTGTCATAATTCATGTGACCTGAATAGAATAGCACCTGCAGCACCGGGTGGTGTAAGGCACTGCTCATTAGCAGCCAGCAGGACCCAGCCAGGCGGACCACGGTGACCCTCCCACATCAATGGAACCCATCTTACTCTGTGTGGAAGCTGGGAAGGACTGCTCATGCAGACAGGTACACATCCCACCAGAGCTGGAACAGCACAGACTGGATTCAGCCCACCAAAGCTCTTCTACAATCACAGAGATAACGGTGGCTGTTGTTGGGCTATCAGGTGAATGCCACACCTGTCTGGGGTGTCTTTCAAATAACCAATCCCAGCAGGAATCAGCAAACACGAAATTGAGGTACCTGCTGATGCAAGCCCCAAGATCTCTTGGAATATGGGGAATAAACAAACCAGTGGTGAAACAGTCCGTGCAATGCTAGGGAGAGAACACGAGCATCAGTCTCTATGAAAAGTCAGAAAAAAAAACTCTCCCTGTGTCACCGTCAGTCCCAGGAAATAAAAAGATGCACCAAGGTTTATTAAGTCCTCTGCACACACATTAACTTCTAGGTGACTTTCTATGAAGATCTTATTTCTAGCAGTGATGGCTTTTGCATTTCAAGCCATATGGCACCAGACGGAAAGCATTTTGTCTTGAAATCTGCTAGCTAGAAAACTGCTGCATCCTGACGGAAATGCAGCATTACCAGCTATTCAGAGAAGCAGAGTCATTAAAGGAAAAAAAAGAACTGGGAAAAGATTAATCAGACATCCAATTTCCATTGAAGCACCCAGGAAAGGGAAAATAACCCTTGCAGGTACCTTCCCCAAGTCTTTTGCTTTCTTAATCTGAGTCAGAGCTTCGATTTTTATGGGAAAACTGATACCTCATGCCACATTCCCAAATTTAGCAGGCAGGTCTGCTTCAGACACAATGTCCTTCAGGCAGACAAGTAATCAACACCCCTTGGTGTGACAGAAGCCACAAAGTGGCTGCTTCTTGTACGAGCAGCAGGTTCCTTTTCTCATGGCCTGCCAACAGAATTTCCTTATCCTTAGCTGTATCAGGGCAATAGCTCAACAGCTGGAATAGCATCAGCAGCTTAATGCCTCCCAGAGCTCTCCTGGCCTGACAGGAGCTGAGTGAGATAACAAGGAGCCAACCTAGGTGCTCTAACCTACCTTGTTCCCTCCCGCTGTTAGCATGGGCTAAGTGCCTACAAAAGCAGCAGTTAAGAGAAAGGCAACATTGATCACTTTCACAAAGGGCGATTAATCACCAGCAAAGGCCTGCAACCCTGTGGCCACCAAAGCAAACCAAGGGGGGTGACCACTCATGGGAAGTGTAATGGCTACAAGAAGGAATTCTGCGGCCTTGGAGCAGGTAGAACAAACCGGGAAGGATTTGGGAGAGGGTTCAAGATCTGTGAGGTCAGCAGGGTACACCCACTGCCTGCCTGTAACTGCACTGACTGCACAACCCCTCTGCTACACCCGCTATCCCACTTCCAAGGGAGCAGGTGCATCACAGCACCCTTCCTTACCACAGAGGCACAGGCTCATTCTGCTTACGTACAGACCTTGGGACCATGGCCCACTTCCAGCACAACCACAGGAGGTTCTCTTTGCATAGGCTTTTGTGCTTTTTTTTTTTTTTAATCATTTTTTTAATCAAAGAACTCTCAGAGCCTTGGAATCGTTTGTTAAACCCTTTCTTCCTTGTTCTGCAGCTCATTGCTATTGTTTGGAGATACACCTAGAGCTCAAGGTCTCCCAGGAAGACATAATGAGGGTTGGCTTGCAGCAGTGTTCTCTTTCTGTAAATAAATGCAGTGACCAAGGTTAAACTCTGTGGTTGAATTGATTCTAACCTGAACAAAGAAAGCGGGTACGTGTGGGCAAGGCTCTCCTAAGTGCCAGCACGCACAGCACTGCTGACCTGGAGCCCTCTGGGGATTCCCCAGGACAGGATCCCAAGCAGCAGGGCACCTAGAGTTATTTTGTAATGGAGGTTTGGCTGGAAAAAAAAAAAAGCTCTAGGAAAGACTATCACAGCCCCCTTACTTACCATTTCCTATTACTGTTTAACAGCTTACATAGATCTTCATTCCAACACAGTCAACGCTTCCTCCTGCTTTAGGCTATACCTTCCACACCTGTATCATTACATCTCAACAGGCATTTTGTGCATTCATCCAAGGTGAACACCATTTTGCAACCGTCTGCATTTCTCCAAGTCCCAGGGACTGTCAGCAGGTGGTGCTTCATGGCAGCCTTTGGAAGGCAGCACCAGTGCAAGCAGGCACGCTCACCAGCTTCTCATGAAGATTAACGCACTTGTGTGGGACTCACCTTGCTCCTGGTGCCACACACAGCAGAGCAGCTCGTTAACTCTGAACAGCTACATAAAGAAATCAGCATCCCTGACAAAACTGCCTCCCCCTGTACCACACATACTGAGCCTCAGCTCAGCACTTCCAGAATAAACTTACCCAACCCGGTGTCAGCTTCTGGAGAGCTTCCCCCTCAGTACAGGAAAAGGAAAGATTAGCTACAAACTTATGACTTTTATTTGGCTTAATACACTGCTGTCACTGCAAAGGAGCATAAAACTGGATCCCATAAGCAAAGCTAAAATAAACAAGTTTTAGAGAAAGGCTTTAATTAATGGTCTGTGTGCTGGCAAGAATAAATTGAAGAGAATTCCGGGAACTTCCCCCACATGGCTCTGGTGCTGCAGTGACTTGTCCCCAGAGCAAGTCAGAACTGTTTGACCCCAGGCTCCGCACTGATTAATGACCTATTTTTCCACCACTTCTCAGTTCCATTAGATCTCAATCAAAAAATTGATAGCCCTCACCAACTTTGAACTCACCTCACAGTTCCACAGAACGTATTATCTTCTCCAGCTAATGCCTCACAGCCAGGAAATAGATGCTCCTGTCAATTTCCTGAGTTTTCATCTATCCACTCACAGCCCTTGGTCTTGTCCTGGCATGAAAGGAGCAGTGCTGTGAAGCTGACTCACCATGCTGGAAGGCAGAATGAGATGTACTTGTGGATCCGGGTGATGTTATCTTCTACAGGCTGGGGAGAGGTGCAAAATTCCCACCCCAGCGGTCCCTGCTGGGATGGCAAATACCTGCAGTTACTGTGTGAAGGATGAGGCATGCTCTGCCCACCCAGCAGCTCAGCAGCACAATCAGCCATAGCATACAGGCTCCTGCTGGCCACGTCACCAAGGTGCTATAGGAGAACTGCAGGCAGACAAGTAGCACAGAGCACTGTTTTCTTTGGCACGGTGCAGTTTTTTTGGAATTACTTTGCTCCCACAGTCCCTCCTGCAACAGGTCCAGAGCCAGGGCCTCTGCCACTCTGAGAAGGGATCCCCATGGCTCCTCCCTCAGCGTGTCATCTCTGACAGTGCACTTAAGCTGCAGCTATCACTCCAGCTCAGCAGGCTACATTCAATCACTTGAGACTTCTGAAACATCACCCCTTTTACTCTGCAGTCACACAGATGACAGTATCAACTGCCTCAAGAAAAGCATATCTAAATCACGAAGCAACTGCTTGCTCAAATTCCTGAGCAGAGTAACACACAAAAGACATAACAACCACTGAGAACATCTTGGATTACTCTCCACCGCTGGTAGTTTTCTGAATCCCTCGTAGGTGTTAAGTGTCACGTTATAATAATCATGGAGCAGGAAAGCATGAAATTTGTTTTCTTTCATGTGAGCATGCTGGAGATTATTTTAATAATTTTTATTCAGTATAACTAAAAGAAAGCTTTTGTTCAGTGGTTTAACATGAAGTCTTTTAATATCTGTTTCAGCAATAGAATCCCTGCTTTCTTTTCTATAAATGTACTAATCTCACCAAAAGATAGATTTAAGCAGTGGAATGTAGCAGACCAAAAACATGCAGCAGCAAGCAAACAGAACACTGTTCTCAGAGACCTGCTCTGAACTATCTGCATTCTGCTCAATCAGATCAGACCTGAGCAACAACCTAAATCTCATTTCCACCCACCAGTATGAAGGGCAGAGAGTATTACTTTACTCTTTCCTGGATCTCTGCAAAAACAGACAGCAGGGATGGCTGGACGTACCAAACACAGGACACTAAATGAAGAAGAAAGTGCAGGAGAACAACACTGGCTAAGTGTGTGCATCCCTAAAAACACATTTTTAAAAGAAAAAAAAAAATGTCCGGACATGTTTATATATATAATTCACATTTACTTTGAAGACAAATAAATACCATTGCCATCTTCCCTCTGATTTCACCATAAGGATGTGAAAAATAACATGGCAGCACTAAGAGGAGAAATGAAGACAACTGTAATGAAAGACTTCTGGTTAAATGATGAAATAAAGGTCAAACACTGTTGGCATGGTAAATAGCAGCAGAGTAACTCCTGGTGATGCTGGAACCACAGCCTGCTGAGAAGATCACCCCAAAGCAGGAAATTAACGCCAACATTTAGTAAAAATAAATTTGCAAGTACCACAACAGCTTTATTTCCACCTGAAAAGCGCCTGCTGTAAGCATATTAGTTATGCCCACATAACAATAACCTGTAGTTCAAGATCTATACAACAGAGGTGGAACGTGGGGTTTTTTTTGTTTGTTTGTTTGTTTTTTAAAGCAAGAGATTACTGTTCTTGCAGACATGGAGAACACTTCCAGCAACAATTGTTTTCTCCCAGATAAAATGTTCTCAGTGATCTTTAAGAGCATGCTGGAGAATTGAAAAGAAAGAAGCTAGGAAATACTTCAGGAAAGCAAACGAAGGCAGTACTTCGGCTCACTTCAAAAACCTTATTTTAGGAAAGACTATTTTGGAAGAAAAGGTTCCTTCACCAAGCACTTCCCATTGCAATAAGCACAGAAGTGCAATATTTACTCCACAGGAGTTACACTTTCTGTACGTGACGAGTAAAGCTGGCTTTCTTCATCACTGCTTCCCAGCTTGCGCTTCCGACTTCTCATCCATCAGATCTTTAAACCCCAGCTTCTCCAGTGGTTCGTTAGCCATAAGCTGCCTACGTTAAAAACAACAGAAACAACGATTTTGCACAACGCACTCTGTAACAGAGGGAACGTTATTTTTCCGTTCCACTTCATACTTTTTTTACAGTAAAGCAATCCAAGACACAGCGAGCGGCTGCCACTTGGCAAAGCCTCAGAAGCATCACTGTGGGGACACAACACCGGGATCGATGTTTTCCTTAGCAGCAGCTTTCCGTTAAGCACGCTGCCTTCTGATACCAGATATTGAACAAGAGGTCTCTCGGGAACCGGCCTGCCTCTTGCTGTCCTTCCTTACCACGCTGCCCAGCAGCTTCCTAAAGCCGTGCCATCCACCGCAGCGTTAAGTGAACCCGACGTACAACACGAGCGGCGCTGCCACGCTCCGCCGCCGCGATTTTCACCCTTTCCACGCGCAGCCTTCCTCCCCGCCGCCCGCCCCACGTTTCTTCGTGCCGCCCTCCCGCTCTCCCCGCACCGTGCCCGGCCTCGCCCCGGGCCGAGCTGCTTCAAGAGCAAGGCCCGGCCGCCACCTGCCTGTCCATGCGGCACTGCAGGTACGCCATGGCGCGCTCCCGGCACGCGCCGCTCTCGTAGCCGCTGTCGCGGAGGCACCGCATGAAGCGCTCCTTGAACGCGCTGCACTCCCCTGCAACACACAGCGGGGGCCGAGCTGCCGCCGGGCTCGGCCTGGGGCCGGGCCGAAGGGAAGAGGGGCCCGGCGGCAAGCCGCGTTACCGCACCGAAGTGATCCAGCGGGAAGGCGCCCTTGTCCGGCGGCCGCGGCTTGAAGCTCTTGGCGCCGAAGTTCATAGCGGTGGACATGGCTGCTGCCCGCGCCAGGCCCCGCCGCCCCCGGACGCAACGACGGGGAGAGCCGAGCGCGGCCCTCGCGAGAGCGCCGAGCGCATCGAGCGGGGCACGTGATCGTCGCCTAAGTGACGTCACCGTCGCTACGGTAACCTGGGGACGCATCCGCGCGGGGTGGGAAGTGTCGCCGCGGCAACACGGCGAGGGGCGAGCGTGACGTCATTGCCGCAGGCCGCGCCGCGGGCCGCCATGGAGACCCCGCCCGAGCGGGAAGGTCGGGCCGGTGGCGCTCCCTGCGGGCAGAAGCTCCCTGAGGGAAATAAAGCGCGTTGTCCTCAAAATCGCCTTGTTGTTTCTGTTATTTCCTAATTCGGTTCCGAACGGGAGGGCTGGGAGCGCTGGTCACGGGGAAGCTGCCTACAGCAGCGGAGGGAAAAATGGTTTCTCCTCTTAAAATGCGTTAATTCGTTTGTAAACAGAGGGGAAAAGAGCAAAACTCCGAGATCGGTGCCAGACGTGTTTATACGGAAAGCAGCTCTGCGCTGCTGCTGTGAGCCAGGCCTGGCTGAGCGCAGTGGCACCGAGCGTCTGTCTGCAAATACAAAGGCGTTCACAAAGGACCAAGGATGCTCACACGAGGCCAAGGGAAACGCTGCTTTGCCCACGGGTGTGCAGCACAGCACACCCTGCTCAGAGCCTCAGCTCTCATCCTGACAGGACGATGAGGAATGGTGTTGATGGAACACGCCCGAGCGTTAGCCGTGGGTCGTGCTGCTGCGGCCTTTTCTTCCTCTTTGCCCGCGGATGCAATTGGGTTAAGATGGTCTTTCATCAGTTTTAAGTTGATTTTCTTTTAATTAAATGACTGAGATAAGTAGAAATGATGTGAAGCGGGAGGGAAAAAAAAAGAAAAGGAAACAGTTGCCATTGCTGGGGATGGCCATTACGGAAATATTACCTGCAGCAGCACTTAAAGGGCCTTTTTGTTTATGCTTTGATTGCTTTCTTATTACAGTATTTGAAATTGTAAATGGAAAATTACACCATGTTCTATTACATAAGCGACTGGTTTACGCAGCCTGAAAGACGAGGTTTTATTTATTATTGCGTTTTCAGGGCTATGAACAATAGATGTTTTTTTTATTATAGGGCAAATAGCACTTTTCCACTTGACTTCATTATAACAGTTAGCAGCAAAAAGGAGGTACTCCTTTTTCATAAGCTCACGCAACAAACTCTCTCACAGCTCTCAGGGGGCCGAGCAGCAGAGGAGCATCTCGGGGTGATGTGAGCGGGTTGAACTGAAGCACTGAGGTGCCTGATTTCAGCCGCCTGCCCCAGCTGTGCTCCTCAGCTCCCACGCTGAGTTCACCCCGATTCCCTGCGTGGTGAAAGGAGAAGTCAAAGGAAAAGATGTGCAGAGATCCCACAGTGGGATTATTCCCAGAGGCAATCCTGTGTGAAGGTTCTATTGCCTGGCTGTATTATATTCAAATGTTTTAATTGCCTATTGATTAACTCGGTGTCTTCCTTTGGAGTCTTAGTTTTTGTAGTTCCCCAGATTCAGGCCAGGTACTGCAGCAGGTGTTTGGTTATGCTTACTTAATGTTTTACCACAAATGCCAGTCCTATCTTCTAGAGTTTCCTTTAAAGGTAAGGTTTGTCTTAGAATCTCGTATAAGCGCTTAGCAGCGTAGTATGTGTTTTTCCCAAGGAGATCAAATAAATCCTACATTAGATAATAGTTGTTAAGAGAGAAAAAAAAAAAAAAAAAACAACTAATTTGCAGATTAAGCCAACCAAAAAGAATTCAGTAAAAACAGTGCCACAAAGCAGTGTCACCAACAAAGAAATACATGCTTTTCACATATAGTCCTTCAAAGAAGTGAGAGACTTTCATGGCATGGGGGGATCTGGGAAAAAGCTGCCACTTGTACAGGAAAGATCGGGCCATTTGCAGAGCATCCAGTGTGTTACAATACCTCTACCCCGGAGCCCTTTCCACAAGGTAGAAAGCTCAGAACGGATGATTCCCTGAACTAGGGAAAACCTTGGACTTTCAAGTTTAACTTGATTTAAAAGCTTGAATCAGAGCTGTTAGTCATTAATTATGTACTAAAGCAAAAGTTTGCTCTTTTCCAACGTTGTCAAATCACAGGGAAAACCTTTAGCACTGTCAGTGCTTATCTGTCAGCTGTACAGATGCACCTGCAGACGGGCTTTGTACTCACTCCACGCTGCTTTGGGAAGCACCACTGAGACACACCACGTCAGAGCAGAAACCAGAACCCCTTTTCCTTGTTGGAAGCATTGAAAAGACTGTGACTGTTTTCTTTCCCTCACCTTGCTGCATCTTTTGAGAGCCTCCAGCCCCAAGCTAGCACGTAGTTAATTGGAAAATAATTTATCAACAAGCTGCGAAACCCTTTGAGTAAAGCAGGAGGCGATTTTGCAGCTCAGCTTGGTATAGCTGTAAGAAATGAATCAGTTGAACAAGACCAAGCACATTCAGGCGCTGGAATTTGTGCCCTTGAGACTGCTGTTCCCAGCTCCAGCACAGAACACACCTCAGAGAAACATCCTTCCAGCAGCTCGCTGCTCGCCTCACCCTCGCACCGTCAGCTCTCCGCCAGCTCTTACATAAAGTCTCTTGCTACATCACTGCCACGGGCTGTTGTAAACCATTTTTCTCCCCTTTAATTCAAGTTCCTAGACAAGCAAAAATGTAGATTATTGCCAGTAGTCTGGGGAACGGGGATTTCTGTTATGGTTGATTAATGAAACATTATTGTTTTGCACTTAGGGGGAAATCATAGTTTCATGCCAGTAAGGTCAGGGCCTTAATATGCTATGTGCTCTGCAAAGGTGTACGGAATGATAGATCACTTTCTGTAATGACTTAGTCAAAGCCTCACCGGGATAGGAGGCAACATGGCAGATACAGAAGCATGGTGGTGAAAGCCAAAGCAAACTTCTTGTTTTGTTGCTAGTTGCAATTCTGGTGTATCTAAATCCACATCTCTATCCGCTCCAAGACAGGGGCCCCAAAACTGAGATGCTGGAACACTGGCTCTAGATACTTCCCCACTAATCCTCCTATCATCCACTCTGTCCCAAACTGCTCCTGGGTTAATACTATTTCTACTGTGCTGTGTTGAGAAGATTGAAGCTGCAGACCCAGGACAAAAAGAGCCTTTGCACAAAGTGAAGCGTTGGAATTCTTCAGTCCTGTTTTGAAAATAAATTTGGCATAACCTGGACTCCTCAGCACTAACTTCCCAGGTCAAGCTGCCTGGTCTTGTTGGCAAAAGCATCAGGCCCAAAAGATCATGCTTCTGGCTGTGGACACAAGGGCTCTGACTGCAGGTATTTTTATAGGTGTGCATATTGTAAAGCACATCACCAGCACCAAATCCCAGAGCATCCTGTATTGTCTGTGACAGTGTGAGGCTCCTGAAGGAGCGATATCTGTTTGAGAGCAGTGCTTTTAAAAGGAACAATGTTCCTGAGCACAGTTGGTTGCTAAAAGAGATAAAGTGTGGGAGACAGTGTCACCTTGGGCTGTACACAGAGACAGTACGCATCACATACAATTTATCACAATCCTTCAATCTTTGGAAATTTGCAGTAAAATGATTTTTTAAAGTATTTTTTTTCAGGGTTCTTCCTGCCCAAAGTAGATGTGTAACAGACTGATTTGACAGGCAAATGAAAAGAAATCCAGAACAAGTTAGCTGTACCAAAATGCCCATAGCAAACACCGATCAGTATCCTGTAGTGATCCGACAGAAATACTGTTTTGCAGGATGGGGAGAAGCAGGTGGAATCCAATAAAGCACTGCAATAATTGTTGAAAAAAAAAAGGAAGGAGGTCAAAGTCTGAGGCTTTTGATTTCTTTTTTGCGCTGGCATTTGTCAAGGTGAGCAAAATCCCTTGGCAAGGAGCTACCTGAGTTTTAACACATCTGAGTCTATAAAAACGTTAATGTTTAAAAGGGTTTATATGTCCCTGATAACAATGCATGGCTGATAGGCATCTCTTGTGGTTGTAAATGTGTTGCAGAGACTTGCAAGGCATACAAGCCCTTGGTGTTCACTCTTGTGGTTTATTATGTTATCAGAACTCATTGACTGAGTTATGGCTTTATAATAGCTCTTTCTCTGCATTATCCAACTGTTACCGTAGCATTATTACCCCATGTCCCATTAGAAGATTGTATCCAGATTGATTCCAGATGAATGCACAGAAGTTAGATGTGTGTGGCTGTCTAATGTACAGGGTCCTTTCCTAGGAGGAACCAATTATTTCCCTGAGCTATGCCCACAAATCCTGCTTACATGAAGATGGTATTGGTTCTGGCTTGCGCTGGTAGAAAGACAAAGCCACTTGTGGGCAGAGAACAGGATTAACTCCCCAGCCCTGTAAGCCAACAAATTGGTTGGCAGTGCTTAGGATTGCATAGTGGAAGCCAAGGTTTGTGAGGAAGAGATGGAAGTGAGGAAACAGCATTAGCAGTATTTTAAAATTGCTGTGATCATCTCCCATGGAGAGCTCACTCGTTTCTGTGCATGGCTCCAGGAGGCTGCAAGCCCATGGGCTCGCTGCTTCAGAAAAGATTTCATGCTCTCTTATCACCAGGTACAACTTGTGCTTGAAGTAATCTGAAAGCCCCTGAGAAGGTTCTCCTTTCTATAGCAGTAGCCACCACTGCTCCAGCAGAAGAGGGCATGGACTGAGATCTTCTCATGGTGCAGCGGATCCTGAGGACACAACCATCTGCTGTCCTCCCACCTTCCCTCGCGCTGCCAAGGCCTCTCCTGCAGGGTAAATCCCCTTGTGGAAAAGCTCCCCTCCATCCCAATAACCAGCTGTGGAGAGCAGGCAGACATGCAGGCACCTTTTTTCACGTCAATCTAATTAGAGTTTATTGATTCCTCTTGCCTTCAGCTAATGTACTTTTATTATTATTAATAAATAATCATCATTTTTCCATCAGTGGAGCCTGCGCCCAGGAGCCTTGGAGGATTCTAGAAAAAAGTATTATTAAAACTAAAGATTTCTAAAGGGTTGAACAGCAGCACGGCCCGGTAATCAGATAGAATATGCAACTGGGGAGTAAAATATCCCCACCTGAGAATACGTGATGGAGCATCTCATTGGCTTCTTCCCCTCAGGCTACCAATTACAGCTGTGGCCTCGCATTCATGATCCTTTCTGCTTTGCTGACATCCCCTAAGGACACAAAGGGCACGGGTGGCTCTTGGTGAGCTGTCACCCCCGCTAGGCACGCTGGCTCTTGCAGGACCCTGTCCTGGCATGGTGGATGACTCAGTGCTCAGGGCTTTGTGCTCCTCCTGGCTGGTACCCGCTCTGCAGCAGCTCCAGGCAGCCTCTCTCCTCTGCCCAGCCTGCTGCCCAGCCCTGCTCTGCTCGGCCTACAGTCATGCAGGGTCTCTTTCCCACCCTAGGCAGAAGCCTGGAGGGGATGGTCTCTCCTAGAGGATTGCACATACCTGCTCTTGAAAAGGCAGGAACCATCACCAAACTACACAAAGCACACTGCCTTTGAGCAGTAGGCTGCAGAAAAGTGACTGAAGTGATTTCAGGGGCCTGCTGGGATGGTCAGCAGAGGACTTGTAGGACAGTAACAATGTCTGCCATGAAAACACTGGGTTGCCCAAGGAAGTGATTTTGCTGGTGTGCCAGAGAAGCAGAGAGAAGCAGAGCTTTACCTGTGTGGGGACCAACACCTTTCTGCAAGCCTGAAGTCAGCACATCATCTCAGCTCCATCCCATCTCCTTGGTTGGCTTTGTATTCTCCAGGGACTTCCTTGCCAGCTGCACCCTAGCCATTACTGAGGGCTTTCCCTCCCACGTTCTGCTTCTCCCATTGGCTGTCCAGTGCTCCAGCCAAGTCCTGGCACCACGACAGCCATGGGAGAACCCGGCACAACCCTTCCTTCTGCCCCAGAAATCACATGGACCACAACATGCACATAACACTGGAGAACAAACATCCTGCTCTGTTCTTGGAGATGAAATAGGAGCTCCAGATTAAGTTAATCCAATTTTCTGAATAAAATGGGTTGCTTTTTTGGCAGGTAGAAATGTACATGTGGTCTAAATGGAAGTAAAAAAGACCTGAGAGCCCTTTTCTCAGTGCAAAGCCACTTCCCCACAAGGTGTGCTCAGGTGATGACAGAAGGACTATAAAGGAAGCCCCAGGATGCTCGTGCCCACATTCTGATCCAGCCATGGCCATAACAAGCTTGCTGCAGTGTGTGGCCGCTAGCTCGCTGCTCTATCTGGCAGCAGGGCTGGCCGTTCTCCTTTACTTCACCACCAGCTGGAAGAAGAGGGTCTGCAATTTGCCTCCTGGGCCGCAGCCTCTTCCTCTGATCGGAAACTTGAACGTGGTGGACCTGAAAAAGCCATTCCAGTCACTGACAGAGGTAGGCTGGGAGCGAGCAGGCAGGGGGAAAGCGTGCAATTCCCAAAGCAAGGAATGCAGCTGGGGAAATGGAGAGGCAATTGTGTGCTGACTGGGCGCTACAATGGGGAGACCCAGCCCTGGTGAGTGCCCCTGGGCTGCCACAGCAGAGGGCCTTGCAGACACTCCAATTCTGCAGTGGTGGAAGAGGGACTTCCTGGGCAGCAAAATGCAGATTTCCTACAGCACTCACACAGTGTCCATCAGCCTTGATTTATGCTTCCACAAGGCTTGTGCAGAGCAGTTTCCATGGCCATACCATAGGTCATAAGTCACCTATTTCTGGCAGTCCTGGGGTGCCCTCACGATACAGATGTCTCTTGAAGGCACCGGATTCACTTCCCCTAAGCTGCCAACCATCTTTAGGCTTTCAGGCATGCTGCATCCAATCCTTGTGTTGCTGAGAACAACAGGGCTGACGCCAAGAAGGCCTAATGCAAAGAAATGACAAAGGGAGGCTGGGAGGTGGCTGTGATGCCCTGCCCCAGACCTGCTGTGTGCCTGTACGCTGCCAGGGAGGCACAAACCAGCACTCACGTTATCTCCCAAGCTGTCAAATGGTCATTTGATGAAAACAAATTTAATTTGTCTGGCGTAATAACAGGAGCTGCTTCTAATCTGAAATTCAATTTTCGGTATGCATCTAATGCATAGCAAATGGTAACTCAGGCACATCGGAAACAAGGAGGCATTTGGAGCGGATGGCTCGCAGTGTTTAAACTAAAGCTAAAATACCGAGTGAGTGATTAGATTGTCAAAGCCACTCTTCTGTGTGACAGATGATTCATATTTAATTTCCTACAAAAGCCCAGTGCTCCTGTGACATTATCTACAAGAGAACGCTTCCTGGTTAGACCGAAGTTTCTGGTGGCCAGCAAATAATTTTGCTATGACTGCAACACTACCCACCTTGCAATAATTAGGGACAAGTGCTGTCCTGAAAAAAAGTTATTGTCTAGCTTTGTTTTTGTAGTGTTTGTGGCTTCAGCCCCGAAGTGGTGCGCACACCCGTTTGCCTCAGGTCAGTGGTATTAAAATAAACAGCCTGCCTGCTACGGCATTTGTTAACAGCCTCCTAACAGTAGTATCGCTATGCTGGCCTGTTCCTGCAGAACACCACAGGAATGCAGTGCCTTTTTATTGACTACTCATCTGATAGGAGCAGCGATAGCAGACACCTTGTTGTGCAAACAGGGTGCAAGCAGAGATGCTGGCAGTGATAGCCGTTGCTCAGCAGTTGCAGTTCAGCAGCACCTGGAGACCTGGGGCAGGGCTGGGAGGGTTGCTGAGGGCTGGAAGCTAGCTAGGGAAGCAGCGTTTGGGTCCAGCTCTGGTTTAGAATGAATGTTTTTATTTACTGTGACAGCTCTCCAAGCTATATGGCAATGTCTTCACCGTGCATTTCGGACCCAGGAAAGCTGTGGTTCTGGCTGGATACGAAACCATCAAGGATGCCCTCTTAAATCATGCTGAAGAATTCGGAGAGAGAGCAGAAATACCCATATTTAGGAAAATGACACAAGGAAACGGTAAAACAGCCTCTTGGTTGCGGTTGGTTTTTGTAGTTTGTCTGTGTTCTCACTGCAGATAACATCATCTTTTAATGAGTGCCCTTTGTCTGTACAACCATGTACTGAGCTGCTCTGGTACCAGTGTGTAACAAGGCCTTACAAACATTTACTAACCACAGGCAGCAGAAGGATTTGACACTTTCATTTTAGGCATAGCATTCAGCCACGGAGAGCTATGGAAAACTATGAGAAGATTCACCTTGTCCACGCTGCGAGATTTTGGAATGGGAAGGAGAACGATTGAGGTCCGAATCCTTGAGGAACTAAATTCTCTAATTAAATATTTTGAATCTTACCAAGGTGAGTGTCAAGAACTTCATCCGGAGACAGAAAGCGTGTCTAGCAGAACAATAAAGATTAATGAAAGTTTAACATTGAACAAATGGTATCTGGTGGTTAAAGTTCAGCATGTGCTTAGGTAGGTTATTAAATGGAGGCCTTAAGACTTTTTGAAACCAAATTCCCTACCGTGCATTCTGGGTGGTGAATGAGTTTTTTCCTGGGGGAGCTCAGGACCACATTTCCCCAGAAACCTGACCAAGCCTCTGTCCTTTTCCCATGCCTTGAAAGTGGCATTTTGCACAGCACTCCCTGACCATATCTAAGGCCAGCCAGCTGTCCCAGGGGAAACAGAGCCCATCCTTCCCTACCCCAGCAGCACACTCCTGCATTGCAGGGCAAAATGGGCATCATCCCATCATCATTTGTTTGCGTTGCTTGAACTACAGGGAAACCATTTGACACAAAGATGATACTCAACAATGCTGTATCCAACGTCATCTGCTCTATACTGTTTGGAGAGAGGTTTGAATACGATGATCCCGCATTTCTCACTTTGCTGAAGCTGTTAAATGAGAATACCAAGCTGCTGGGCTCTCCGATGGTGCTGGTAAGGGCTTGGTTTTAAGTCTTAGCTTTTGGGGGCATGTCTGACTGATGTTGTTTGTCCTCATGGCCTCCCACACCTTGCTTCTTGATGGGAGAAAAAGAACAGCACCAGCAGCCTGTACTGAACACACTGCAGCCCTGTATCCACAGCACACAGCTTCCCCGGCCCCTGGGCTCCTTCTGTGCTGCTTATCAGTAAGAGAAAGGAAAACAGCCCTCACCAAAGGAACTAATTCACCCTCTTTCAAGAGGAGAAGCACAATGTGTCTCTCACATCAGAGCCTGGTGCTAGAATGCCCTCCTCAAGTCTGCCCCCAGAACTGAAACTGTTTTGGGGGTCTCCTTGCAGAAGTGCCCACCTCTCATGGGAGGATGGAGGTGAGACCAAACTTGCTACAAACACCATGTCCATATGACACACCGCAATACTGAGCTCAGTGCAGCTCATATCTGTGATATCTGTCTATGTCCAAAACACCAACTAACAGGCTTCTGTTGCTCCACAGTTATATAATTTCTACCCATCCCTTGGATTTCTCTTTGGAGCTTCCAAGACCGTGCTACAAAATATCAGAGAGCTGAGTGCTTTCCTCCAGAAACTCTTCAAGGAGCACAAAGAAGAATTTAATGAGAATAACCTAACAGGCTTCGTTGATGCCTTCATGATGAAGCAACAACAGGTACTTCAAAGCTAAGTCTGGGATTCTCTTGGGTCTGGTTCATTATTAGGACTGATCATCTGTCAGGGATGCAAAGTGAGTAAAACAGAACTGCAGTAAGCAGAACGTGTTGAAGCTCATCCTCACAGTGAGCAGTGCTGTATCACTCCATCACTCTGCTGGAACTGCTGGTTGGGGTTGTGCCAGCTGCCAAGCATAAAATAAGCTGCCACTCAATGCATGCAGGGAGAAGACCATCCAAAAACTTCCTACAAGAATAATACGGTCATAAGCCGCATTGCAGTACCCGAATTCTTACAGACCCAGTATCTGGATTTGGAGGCTGGAAGTACTCGAATTCTATACAGTGTAGGTCCTAATACTAAAATACTAAAAGTTTAGTTTCCCACAGCATGTAAATCACAAAAACCTAAAATGCAGATAAAGATGGTGGCAATGTAGTCACTATTGGAATCATTTGCTGTAGAACTTACAGCCATTGCCTGTTTGTTTTGAAGGAGTCAAAGAAACCCCACACTATGTTCCACAATGAAAGCCTGCTGTTCTCAACCCTGGATCTCTTTGCTGCTGGGACTGAGACTACTTCGACCACCATGCGCTGGGGTCTTCTTCTGATGATGAAATACCCAGAAATTCAGAGTAAGGCTGAGAATTCCCCTTGTACAATATTCTGTTGCATGCATAAGGCTTCGGTTATGGAAGGGAGTGGAACTCATTCAGCACTGTTTGGAGTAATTATTGTGAGTGCTCTGAGGGAGATAACAACTGCTGACTTTACAAAGGGGTTTTATTCAGGTGGATTGCAATAAAACAGCCCAGCCAGGTGGGAGAGGCTGAGGGCCAGCGTGGAGTCACAGGAGGGCTCCCCATCGTTATTCTCCTGAAGGCTATCGGCGTACATCGCTGAATGTCTCCTGTCTCCTGGGGAGCTGATCCTCATCTGGTTTCCATTGAAGGCTATGGGGTAACAAAGGTGTGCAGTCAGCACCAGGCATGGGATGTCCTGCAGTGCTCCATTCAAGCTCCCGTGGCTCAAGAGTAAACCTGAAAGAACCACACCATGCCCTGACTTACCCACTGCCCTTTCTGCTTTTCCCAGCTGCCCCCCAGAGTTCTCCCTTTTCTTCATCATGGCCAAACTGAAGGCTATTTCAGTTGTAGGATAAGAGGAGTATCAGCTTCTTAATCCTTTCCCCCCCACAAGGAAAAATTCAGGAAGAAATGAACAGGGTCATTGAACCAGGGGAGATGCCTAAGCTGGAGGACCGGAAAAAGATGCCTTACACAGACGCTGTGATACACGAAATACAAAGATTTGCCAATATTGTCCCAATGGGAGTGTCACGATCAACACCTACTGATGTGAATTTCCAAGGTTATGTGATTCCTAAGGTGAGCTTTGGGCCCATCAGCTTACGCTGCACAGATTCATTACCATTTTCTCTAAAGCTAATAAGAAATATCTAAATATCTAGAGATGCCCTGATGCTTGGTTTAATCGATCATGTAGTTCTTTGTCTTGGATCCAGAACAACTGCTACAAACATGTAGTGGATTGTGGTCTGTTACAGCCATTTGAATCTGGAATAACTAGACTTTAATGAAGTCACACTGGCTTGACTCTCTTATGCCAAAAGTGAAATCTGTACTTCAGCATACTTCTTGAAAGATCTGTCTGAATCTGCAAGAAGAAAGATTTTGTGGTCCAGAAGGAGAGCAGCAATTACTGACAACAGACAAAGCCACAGCGGGGCCAGGACACATCCTCTGGTTCTGTTTGCCATGGCTCAGTCTTATTTGCTTCTTCACATGGGAAAAAAAGAAAGCCACCCCAGCTCCCTTCCGCTCCAAACAGCTGCTTCTTTGATCCCTTCCAGGGTACAGAGATTATACCGCTGCTGACCTCTGCTCTGAATGACAAGCTGCACTGGAAAACCCCGCATCAGTTCAACCCTTCCCACTTCCTGGATGCTGATGGGAACTTTGTTAGAAGAGAGGCGTTTATTCCATTCTCCATAGGTGAGAGGGGTAATTTGTGCCCACCCTGGCACTAGGCTAACAGCACCGTGCCCACTGACCCCAGGGAAGTATGTAAGTGAAGGACACTGATAAGGCAGGATAAGAGGTTTCTGGCCATTGGCCCTGTCCACCACTGCTGTAATCTCCTGTTCCTTGGGAGATCTGGCAGACACTGATTTACCCCTGGGCACTGGATGATCTCACACACCTACAGGCTCCCAGGCAGCTTGACACTAAGTCAGCAGTACCCCCATTGTACAGAGAGAAGGAAGGAAAAGCTTCCTACCTCAGCTGCACAGACTGCACGTCCAGTTTAGAAGGTCTCGGATACCACCACCACCAGTTACACTGCTTAACCTTTACTTCTCTCCTGGTTGTTTTCAGGACGCAGGGCTTGTGTTGGAGAAGGCCTGGCCAAAATGGAGCTGTTCCTCTTCTTTGCAGGCTTGCTCCGCAAATTTGTTTTCCAGCCCCCTCCAGGGGTGAACAAAGCGGAGCTAGATCTCACTGCTGACGTCGGCTTCACCCTGAATCCCATGCCTCACCTGGTCTGCGCTGTGCCCTGCAAATGATCAGACAACATGGAGGCGGTGTAGTGGGCACTTCAAGCTTGAATGCAAGTCTAGCTACAGGGGGAAAAGCTGTCTGCCTGAGCTTTAGGGAGAGGGCACTGGGCTCTGCTGTTTGTCTCTCATTCATATGATACTTTCCAAGAGCTCTTGTACCCTCTGTACAATGCAAACCATTCAGACACCTCTGAGCACCGCTCCCAGAATCAGCACGACCCACTCCTGGAACATCAGAGATGCAGTTTTCAGGGCTGTTTCAAAGAATGACATCGTTTTGAGCCTCCTCTATGGACACAACCCACCAGAGGCTCTCCACTGGGTGCCTCCATGGGGAATTTCTCAGCCCGGATCTCAGCTGTAGAGCAGAGCTGGTTATCGATGGCCCAGCCGCAGACAACAGACCCTTAGCGGGTCTGGAAGTCTCCCCTAGATGGCTGTTGAGTTGAGCCTTGGACTGAGCTTCCATTGTGCAGCGCAGCCTTATCTTTATCACAGCGTCGCAGACACTCGGGTGTGACACGGGCTGATGCCAAGAGCCAGGCATGGGCCAGTTATCAGGAAACATCGAAGTGGTTTGGAAAGTGGGCTTGTTCCACATCGCACTGGATGCTTTGTACTGAAGAGCCTATATATGGGGGGGCCGGTCTAGCAGCTTTCCCGCTAAGGAAGGCATTTCTCCCACTCCCTCACCTCTCCTGGCTCTGACACACGTCCAGCCGCTCTCTGGGTCAGCTCTGACCCTACACTGGCAGAAATTAAGCAGCCACAGAAAGTGAGTGGTTTCTGAACCAGCAGACGTGACGCCGCACACAAGCCCAAGGCAGTGCTGCATTCACCTGCATGGGAACCAGTGTTACAAATCCAGAGCTGAAAGTGCTCACGCCACCAGCAGAGACCCTGCAGTGCTGACAGAGTTCATAGGATTTTGCCCGTAGCCACTAAAAACTGTAAAACTGGAAGGAAAGGTGGGTTAGAAATTACTACCCAGCCTGTCACTGTGCCCTGAGCTTGGAGCATGGGGTCTCTGCAGAGAGCTGGTGTCTGCCCAGAGAGAAGCCTTCCTAGAGCTGCTGTTTGATTAGAACAGTTAATGATTAGAACAGTTAATGATTATCTTCTGGAGCAGCCATTATGCGTAGGAACAAGGAGCTGTGCTGCAGAGAGGGAAGGTTTGAAACCTGAATGATGGTGCAGGTAAGAGAGGAGGCTTCATCTGTTAGCGCAGGCAGGAAAACAGATGTGGGTTAGAGAGCAGTGAGTCACCGAAGATGCTTTGTGTTGCTTTGGAAGCAAGAAAGGCAGGTCAGGATGGAAAGAAAAAAGGGAGAAACTGACAGTTACAGAGACTGAGGGGGTGGCTGGGGCAAGTCTAGCACAAGATGTTACTGCCATCTAAACCTGATCTGTGCTGCAAGTGGAAGGAAAGAAAGGAGGAAGAGAATATGAAGGGATGACAAAGTAGGCACTCTTTGTTCAGCCAAGGCTCTGACTCATCACACCAGCTTCAGTTCACAGCGGAGGGCAGCACTCTGATAGCTGCTCTGTGCTTTGTCCCAGTATTGCACTCGTACGTGCCCTGTGCTTGTGCTGGTGCTGCACTTTCACTCGTGCTGTGCCTTGGGGCCAGCTCCAGCTTCCGATCCGTCTCAAGGAATCTGCTGAACAAGCTCTGTAACAAGAACGCCTTCGCTTCTACGCTTGCTTACATTCATTTTCCTGCCACTTTATTTGCAGTCTAACTACTGCAAGCTTGACCTTAGCTCCTACTTAACAAATAAATATTTTGCTCTCTTGCTGTTGATTTATCTGGCATTGCAGGATAAAGTAGATTTGGGGTCAAACTGATAAAGCTGGGCTGCACCTCCTTTCGTACGCCCACGCGGCGAGCAGGGATCCCTGGGCAACACGCGGCCAGAACATGTTTAACAATGCAAAGCGTGAGCAATGCCCAGAGCCACAAACAGCTCCAAGGAAACCAGGCCCTTTCTGAAAGGTCGCAACCAAAAAGGCTTCTTCAGAACTTTAATCATTGTCCCTTCAAAAGTATCTCTTTCCCAAAGCATTTGCACAGTCCACAAGTTGATGTGGTTTTTAAGAAGGGAGGAATTTTCAGAGCTCGTTATCTGGTGAACTGGAATCCTCCCAGACCTACAAGATGCTGGAGATGCCATGCAAGGTTTTTTCTTGCATTGGTCCCAACGAGGCAGACAAGCAGCTGAGATGGCTTTGTGTTCTGACTATCATATTTCTAAAAGGATTTACTGACTTGCGGAGAATTTGGGATAGGAAGAAGGGAAAACAGGGACGGAGAAGGAAAACCCTTCAGATAGACACTGGTACAGAAGATGTGTCTGTTCGCCTTAACGAGGAGTTGGAGAAGGGAGGAAGAAAGGGCAGGGCCATGCAATGTCCCAGACGTGGTCGGAGTCATCTGCTGCCATCAACCTTTCCTCATCGCAGAAGGAAAATGGAAAATTAAAGCGAATGGCAACGCATTTAAGCTAATAAAGGAAACTGATTTTTTTCTGCCTGTTAAAAGCTCTAACACCAGAGAAGGGATACAGCTCTGCGTTCTTCAAGGTAAAAGCCAGGTCAGGAAGAAACATGAGTGCATTGCCTCGCAGTGCTTACCTGGAGCCACCGCGGTGCCGCTGCCTGGCAGGGCTCTGTGCTGGGCGCCGGGCAGGGCAGCACGTAGCAGCGTGGCTCCGGAGCGAAGCACGTACCAGACGGGTTATTGAGACAGGAATTTCTTGTCATCGCAAGAGCTTGACTTACCTTTGTCATCTTAATGCATTGCACTCAGAGGTTGGTAGGTTTAAAAAAACCCAACACGCTCCCGCTCCCACCCCCCCCCCCCCCTCCCAACTTCTCAGACATCATTTAAATCTCTCTCTGAAAGGCTTTTTTATGATTTTGGCGGCTCCCAGGGCAGGGATGAATACCAGGAGCGGGGCAGTGGCACGTAGCTCTGTGCTGCGGGTGCTCCGCTCAGACCGAGCCCTGCGGGAGCGCTCACCATGCACAGCGCCGTGCCCCCGCTCTGCACCCTGTGCCACCCGGCCCCGCTTCGCACCCCCGCTGCCTCTGCGCTCGCTGCAGCAGGGCTGAGTCATACAAGGCATGCTCCAGGGAAAACCGTCGCCTCCAGCCCATTTCTTGGAAACTAATAAAAAAATCCCAGAAATGTTGCAACACATTCGCTGCTTCTGCCGCGCCGCCACATCTCTGCAGCACGCGTGCACCAGGGCCACTGGTGACTCCAGGACCGTGCTACGTGTCCTGCACACCAGGCCCGCTGGCTTCCTCACCCTCTTTGCTCTCACAAGGCTGAGGACACACTGCCGAGTTACATCCTCTACGCAATGTAAGCTTTGGATAAAAGGAGCTTTGTGCTTCCTGATCGCATCAAGACAGACCTTTTTTCCCTGAGCAAACGTATTCCATGGATGGTTTATTCCCAGCATCCCCCTGCAAGCCACGGCTCAGCCTGGCAGATCTCAGTCCCTTCTGCAGGGGATGGGAACCTTCAGGAGGAATGCAGGCTCCAGGTGTTTCATTCCTTTGACTCACAGTAGTTTCATTCTCCATCGTGCTCATGTTCTGCAGCCCTCCAGCTCAGCTAGCTTCATTAACTTCATTAATTTCTCCCCTCTGTCTCTTAGAAGCCGCTCTTTCCAAATGAGGAATCCCCCCAGCAACTTCAGATCTGATTTTGCCTTTCCATTTAATTTACACTGAATCCACTCACGATCACTTGACCCGCGCTAATTTTCCACGGCTAGCTCCTACACGTCCTGCACCTCAAAGTCTGCAGTCCCATCCCCTCCGGGCACTCCACAGCCGCACTGTGAGCTTTATGGGCTCCAGCACCCCGGGATACGTGGCCGTTACCATCATTAACAACCTTTGATCTCCACTTGACACGGACAAAGTCGAAGCCTCCCCCAGCCGCTTCTCTCTTTAGCAGCCCCGAGATCCCAAGCCCCATCCAGACCCAAAGCTGGGGGTTTCCTACAGGGCTCACAGGAACCTTTCCATTCCCCCGTGTCAGCAGCGTTCAGAGGGTCACAGTGCTGCCAGCAAGGAGCTGGAGGTCTCGGGCGGAGGATAGAGGAATGCCAAGCACCTTTTCCCATGTATATGTTCTTGCACACACATGCATGGGTTTGTAATTTGAAACTCTCTTTACTTCTGGACAGGCTTTGCAAACTGCTTAGACCACATTCTCTGAGGTGTTTAAAGAGGGTGGAGTATGCAGTATTTATTTAGGTACTCTACAAACCTTAATAAGAATCGAGTGCTTGTAGCGATCGCAGAGAACAAACAGAAAGCCAGCTGGCAGGAGCCGAGCGCTGCCGCTGCGCTTTGATTGCTCCTAACACCAAAAACCAGATTAGTACTTTAAAAAAAAAAAAATGGCTTTCTTAATTTCTTTTATCTCCGATCCTGTATTAACGGGTCTGCTGTGTGCAGCAGCGTTGTTAGCTGTACTCTATTTTGCAACCGGCTCTAAAAACTCAGCGTTTAAATTGCCTCCTGGTCCAACTCCTCTTCCGATCATTGGTAACCTGCATTTGGTGGATATCAGAAGGCAAGATAAGTCACTAATGAAGGTAGGACAAAAAACCCAAACCTGGACCCTCGTGCATTTTAAAGCTGCCTGGGCTATATCAGTGCTAATTTTTGCCTATTTTTTAATTTGAACTGAATAGTAAAGGTGTGAAAACTGCTTTATAATATCTTCTTTCTGGTCTTCTTCGAGCCTATGTCTGTGTTGGTGCAGTGTCATTTATGAGCAATCAAGCATTAAGAAAAACACCTCTGGGTAATATGAGATTTCTTCGTGTAATTGTGATGATGTACATGAAGTCTGTAGCGCTTGTGGGACTTTAAATATTAATTTGACAGCTCTGACACCCAGAAAACGTGGACAGCGTTAGGAAAGAACTAGCGTGAATGGAAACGGCTTCCCTCCCTGCGTCCTAGAGAAGCAGCAGGGGAATGTCGTGATGCAGTGACCCCAAATCCTGATGTCCCATTGCAAAACCCACTTCCCTCCGGATGAATGGGATTTGCATTAAGATCCGGAGGGCAGCAGAAGGGTGGGATGGGAAGGCTGAGCCGAGGAACCAGAAGGAGTAGCCTGGAAGCTCTTCTGCTGGTTTGCAATCAGAACAGCTTACCCTGCTCCTTCTGGAGCTGTGTGTCGGTGCCAGGCGCAGCCGGCGCTGTGCATCGCTCCCTCCATCACTGCGGTGCTGGATGGACGCTGGCGGCTGTTGGGTGCGCGGCGCTGGGCTGAGGCTGCAATCCCACTCTGCCTTACGGGCAGTGCAGGGCTGGGGCACCCCTCCCAGTGCACTGGGCTCAGGTTTGCCTTCAGACCGAGTTTCTGAATTACCTTGGCATGCTCTCACTGCCTGCTCTGTTGTATTTGCTGTCGCCTATGTTTGCCTCTCCTCTGCACAAGCTGTGGCTGCACCGTGCGGGCTGTGTGCATGCAGCTGGGCAGCACCCGGGGCCACCCACTGCCTTCCTTCAGCCATCGCAGACCCTTCCCCACTGCCCCAGTGCTGCTCTGCAGCTGTTGTTGCTCCGATCCTCTGATCTAGCAGCAGGAGCAAGGGAGAGGACCAAGCGCTGTTCCGTGTGACAGCATCACTCTTTGCACTATTCTGCTCTTTCTCTTACTGACCAACCTGCGCTGCCATCCGAAGTCCAATTTAACTCCAGGTGTTGGGCTTTTGTTTTTTCACTTTCTGCTTAACGAAGAGACCAGATTAGCAATGCACTGACTGGAAGTGGGCAGCAAACCCGAGCACCTGGCCGCGCACCTGCACAGAACATCCCATGCTCAACCACGGGGAGCGCTGGCTGAGGGATGTCGCGCTGCAGCAGTCCTTGCAGAAAGGAGCGGGCCCTCTCCCCCGTTGCTGACCATCACAGCTTGCCTCTCTTTCAGCTTGCAGAAGAATACGGCCCGGTCTTCACCCTCCATTTTGGCTTCCAGAAAGTTGTGGTCCTGACTGGGTACGAAGTTGTGCGGGAGGCGCTTGTGAACTACACAGAGGAGTTTGTAGACAGACCATCCATCCCAATATTTGACCAAATTCAGAACGGAAACGGTACTAGAGCAATGAGGGGGGGCGGGAGGGACGGTGCCGCTCAGTGCCAGCCTGGCGCTGCTCCCCTGCAGCCCGGCTTTTAAAAACCCCCTCGGACCTTCCCAATGCCAATGACATTCCCTCACTTTCGTGCAATGCATTTTTGCTGCCATTATTTTTTGGTAGCGCACCCGCAGCTGACCCTTATCCTCTCGTTGGAGGGCAAGGAGTGGGGTTTTTAAAGGTGCAGGTTTGCCCTTTCATCCCGGTGCCAGTTGTCAGTTTTGGATGCAGTCAGTCTCCCATCTTGTCTCCCTCCACCAAAGCTCTCAGGTGGGACATGAAATGCATTCAGCAATGGGCTGAGGCTGGAAATTCTTCCCCCAGACATCCCCGTGGTTTTCCCAAGGACACCAGAGGACATCCTGCCTTGTTCCTCCACCTGCTGCTCCAGCCAGGCTCCGGTGTGAGCCGCCAGAAGGCAGCTCTGTATGCTGGTCACAGGCCAGAGTTGGGATCACAATTAGAAATTAAATTACCCAGCCGTAATATCAAGAGATGAATTTATCGCTACGTAAGGAAAAGGAATTGATGGGGGGAAAAGCATCATTCAGAGCTGATTTACACATAAAATATCCCTGTGGGAGGCTGCCAGTATTGCTCTATCAGTCCTTTCTCTGTTACCTTCTCAACCCAAGTCGGTGCTGCTCAGAGGTGACCCAAAGCCATAAATGCACAGGGGCTGTAGGTAGCAAGGGTCACAGATTTTCCAAATAATCATTTTTTCTTTCCACCTCCAAAGTGGTGGGTTTTTTAGCTCTGCTGAAAATATGGTGTTATTGGGAATCTCAAAAAGCAGTAGAGCACTGACTGGGATTGAGAAGAGTGAATTATCCCATCCCACAAAGATAAAAGATCTTTATGATTGGAATAGAACAAAGGGGGAAGCTTCAAAGAGACAAGGCTGTTGCTTGAGGCCCCAGCTTGCAACCAAACAGGGTCAGAGAGGTTGCACGACTGACTCAGACCAGTTCCTCCCCTGCCCCACAGTGTGGGTCTGACAGCCCTCCCCCCACCCCACAGCCAGCAGGCTCAGTGGGACCGGGACAGCTGAGCTGAGAGGGTGCAGGGCTGGGGCACAGAGAAATGGGAGACGCCATCTCCCCAGAGCCATGGGAACTGGGGAGCAGAAGCTTGGGGAGCTCCCTCCTCGCCCAGCCCCATAACTCACTTTGTGTGGTGCAGCTGCCCCGTGCTGGGTCCCAGCGGTGATGTCTCATGGCCTCCCCAGGTGTGTTCTTCTCCATCGGCGACCTGTGGAGAACAACGCGCAGGTTCACCGTCTCCAGCATGCGCAACCTCGGCATGGGGAAGCAGACGATGGAAGGGAAAGTTTGTGAGGAGCTTCACTTCCTCATTGAGAAGATCAAATCCTTCAAAGGTGAGCCGGAGCCCATCGCGGTGCTCTGTGGCATCCACGTCACTCTGACATTGCCCTCCCCCTCCCATTGCAGGGGAACCTTTCAGCCTGAGGTCCTTCAGCATCGCTCCGATCAACATCACCTTCCTCATGCTCTTTGGGGACAGGTTTGACTATAAGGATCCGACATTTCTCACTCTCTTACGACTCATAGATGAAGTTATGGTCCTTCTGGGATCTCCGTACTTGAACGTAAGTAACCTGTCCCAAAGGTGAGCATTTTTCCCACTGGAACATTACAGAGAGCCACCAAAATCACAGGATTTGGTTCAGCAGGTTTCAGCTGTTCAGAACCAGCCACCACACACCTTCCACACACCACCTTGGTGGCCACAGAAGTGTAGCCAGATTCCCCTCTGACATTCTCCTTTTGAATCCTGCATCTCTGTTTGGAGCTAAAATGAGAAGAGAACTACGGTTATTTTACCTCCATGGGTATTGTTTGGCTTCTCCTCTGTGCATCTGCAAGTGCTTGTACCCAATCCTTCGTAACTGATGTTGGAAAAAAACTGACCAGTCAGGTGCTGCTCCGAAGTGCCTGGCTGCCTGGCAAGCTGGAGCCCAGCCCTGCTGGGAGGCCAACCAGTGTGTTACTGGTGGAGGAGCTGTTCCCATGGAACAGTGAAAAAGCTTAAAATTAGGTTGTACTGCATAAAGGCTGATTGGTTGCAAAGCCCATCCTGGGAAAATAAGCCTGAGCCCTCCAGGAGTCCCTGGGATGCTCAGATAGTACCACAGTCAGAACTCATCCATTGTGCCTTAGGAAGAAGCTATTTCCACATGTTGGTTCTCCTGCAGACCTAATGCTTCTCTTTTTCAATTCCTTGTCAGTATTTCAATTTCTACCCATTCCTTGGATTTCTTTTCAAAACCCACAAGATTTTGCTTAAGAAAATAGAAGACGTGCGTGTCATTATAAGGCAATACATGAAGGCGAGCAGGGAAGATATCAGTGAGAACAGTGTGAGGAGCTACACCGATGCACTGGTATTCAAGCAGCACGAGGTACGGGACTGCTGGGGCTCTGCTGGCTGTGTGCGATGTCTCCTTTGGCTTTCCTAGCTAAAATAGTTGTGGGTCTGGATTTCAGTCCTGTCATGTAACCTTACTGAAGTTAATGCTATTGTTCTAGTGGCACTGAAATCAGATTCCAGTCTTGTACGGTTGGCGTAATTTACTACAGGGATTTTTCTATCAGAATTAAGATGTGAAAGCCATTCTCTCAATCCATTCCCCAAATAGCAGCGTTAATAACGTGACATGAAGTCCTTGTTTGCAGTAGAAAATGCATGAACTCACATGAATGCTGACTCTGCTTTTCTTTTTATGACAACAAATCAATTAATCATTGATACTGTTGCTCCAAGACGAATGATACACTCAAAGTACTGGAATGATAAATGGTCAGTACATTTGTGAGCCCTGCCCTGCATCTCACGTTAGTAGAGACTGCAATTTCACACATCAGTTGATTTCATTCCACACAAAGTATTTATGCTCTGAGTCTTTTCTTCTTTTCCATTGGGTCTGGGCCAACCTGAGGCATTACTCTTCTTCCCACTTCTATGGAGGAAGGTTCAGTGCAGTCTCCTAAGTCCCAGGAGAAGCAACATCAGGCCATTTACCAAGCTGTTCTCAAAAACATGAACATACCCAACAATCTTCTGGGTTATACAGTATTTCTCAAACTTGCTGAATACTAACACTATTTTAAGAGCTTTCTCACGCTTGTCCTTTTCAAGGAGAAAAACAAGAAAGACAGCCTCTTCCACGATGACAACTTAATAGCATCCATTCTCGACCTGGTCATGGCGGGGACAGAGACCACGGCCACCACGCTGCAGTGGGCCATCCTGCTGATGATGAAATACCCGGAGATCCAAAGTGAGCTCCTGCTGTTTTAAGACTCCTCTTCCTCCAGACCCTGGAAAAACACATTTTTACCAAAATCAAATCTGAAGGGGGAGCTGGCTTCCTCGCTGGGATACATCCCCATTCTTTGTTCCTTCCAGAAAAGGTGCAGGAGGAGATTGGAAGAACTGTCAAAGCCGGAAGCTGGGCCACATATGAGGACCGCAAGAACATGCCATTTACAAACGCCGTGATCCACGAAGTGCAGAGGTTCATCACCCTCCTGCCCCACGTTCCCCGCTGCACCGCTGTGGACACCCACTTCAGGGGTTACTTCCTTCCCAAGGTGGGTACGGCCCAGCCCAGGGCACACCACACCCCTCTTGTTGCTGGGGCACTGCAGACCAGCTTCTTTAGAGGGAGCTGTAGGACAGAAGCACAAAATAAATGTCCAAAATTACCCCAGGAAGAATTCCTTCCTTTCCAGTGACTTTGCTGAGCCTGTAGAGACCAGTACTGTGGAACTCGATTCAGGCCCTCATGCTCAGCACTTCCACACTCCAAGAGTGACCCTGGTTTACCTCTGATGCCATCTGCCCAGTGAAGTATTTGCCAGGGAACGAGCAGGATCTGACCCTCTGCCTGAGGTCCTCACAGTGCCACGTGGCATTTGGCTTCGGTCCTTGGCACAGCTGGGAAAATCTCACTGAACTCTCCCTGTCGGTGGAAGGGATAAAACTCTCAGGGTCTTCACCTTCCCCACTCGGAGCAAATCTCCTACGTTAACAAATCCATGTCACAAAATAAAGCAACACAGAGCAACACATCCTGCCCTCCTGCCCAGCCAAGAATTTTACTGGCAAAGTAACATTTAGAGTTGGAGTGAGATGTTTTGCTAAACCCAGCATGGACAGGACTTTTCCACAGAGCTCCTCTTTGTCCCCAGCCCCTTCCCCACACCCCTCACCTGGGAGCCTCAGTGCTGCACCACGGCTGTCCCTGGGCCTTGCTATTTGTTGTGTCTTCTCCCAGGGTATAATTGTCATCCCATCGCTCACCTCAGTGCTGCTGGATAAGACGCAGTGGGAGACACCACACCAGTTCAACCCCAACCACTTCCTTGATGCTGAAGGGAACTTTGTCAAGAGGGAGGCTTTCCTGCCCTTCTCCACAGGTACTCAAAGGCCTTGGCCATACCAAGGCATCCTCATGGCTAATTACTGCCTCTCATTTGGATAATGAGCTCAAGGGTTGGCTCCCAAAGGTCCAGAAGGAGAGAGGACCTTTCTAGGAGGGAGCACAGCCCTGTGGCTATGGGTGGGGGGGCGGGATAGGGCACTTGGCATCCCGGTCTATATTCCTGACTTTACCTCCATCCCTCATTTTGGTCATCTCAAACCTTCTTTTTTTAAAGTTTTACCTGAACACAAGGAACATTCTCTCCCCAGATGCCCATAAACCCAACTGGTTTGGGATTCAAACTGAGCTAATGGCAGGAGCAGTTGCTAGCTATCAAAAACTCTCCCCCATCCATTCCTAAAAGAGAAAAAGATCACTTAGTGCCTTCCCAATGGCTGTAAATGTCCCAAAGGTTGCTGGTTCTAGCCATGCCTGCTGCCCAGCCTGCGTCCTCCCTGGCTGCAGCAGCACACATCACGCTTCTAACCAACCCCAGCACTGCAGCAGCTCACAAGTACTATCAAGGGAGAGCTGGCAGCAGCCTGTGCCACGCTGCGGGGCTGGGATGGCCTCCTCTAGGTTCAGCCCCTCTGCTCTGAAATGCCCGGGTGCCACCTGAGGTCTCACTTCTGCTACCACTGCATCTCAGCTGCTCGCGTGTCAGTGGCAAATACTCCAGCTTGATACTGGAGCATCAAGTAAGCGCGCTGCTTTCATCTGCAGGGCGAAGGAACTGCATCGGAGAAAGCCTCGCCAAGATGGAGCTGTTTGTCTTCTTCGTGGGGCTGCTGCAGATGTTCACTTTCCAACCTCAGCCGGGAGTTTCAGAGGCCGACCTGGACCTGACCGTCCCCGAAACGACTTTTACATTAAGGCCTCGGCCTCAGGCGACCTGTGCCATCCTGCGCGAATAGGCAGGGCCCGCTGCAGGGCAGCCAGGCAGGGACGCTGCCAAGGCCCAGCTTAGCTATGCTAGGACTCACCACTCCATCCCAACATGCCACACTGTCGTATTTCCCTCCCTCTGTCTCCGTCCACTCCCGCCCCTACATCTCCCCATAGGTCACTGACCTGCTCTTTGCTCCCGTGCTGTGAGGGGTGCAGACGGTCAATGAGGAAGCGCAATCCTGGTGACACTCCCAGAGAGGGACACTGAGCAGCTGAAGGACCTGGGGGTGTGTGTCCGTGAGATGTAGGTGTGACATCCA
Organism: Numida meleagris; assembly: GCF_002078875.1. NCBI lineage: Eukaryota > Metazoa > Chordata > Aves > Galliformes > Numididae > Numida > Numida meleagris. The sequence continues at coordinate 2,442,695 of NC_034421.1, forward strand.
CACTTCAACTGCAAAGGAGTGAGGCTCACAACACTGCAGAAATCTGCCCAAAATTCCCAGTCAAGACACACCAGGTTCATCGGGAGCCGCAGAAATATGCTGCAGCTGCTTCCTGAGCCAAGCTCTCTAATTAGCCAGAGCTTCCAGCAAAATCCCACTGGGGCAGGCAGCCAAGTCAAGCACTGAGAGTGCAAAACCCGACCCATCCATGGGCTGTGGGGATGAAGTTCTTACGCCTTGCAACACAGTCCTGAAAGACACCTTCCAGTCTGCAAACCTGTTTAGATAGCCAGGAGTTGCTGCCACCACGTTCAGTGCTGCTCCACAGTCTGAATGGGAGAAGATCTACATTTATAAGTTTCCAGTTAACATTCCTACCAGCAAGTGACCATAAAAGGCTAATGATACAGGAAAATAAACCAGACTCATTTCTAGTTTTATGCATCTCTGTCTTTTCTAACCTGGTTAAACAGGAGTAAACACATTTCCTCTCTCAGGAACTCCTGAGCAATCAGTGCAGTTTGGAACAGCCTGGCCATTGGAACCAACCATGCAATTTGTTTGCAAGTGGAGCCAACATGCATGCAAGGAGAATTGGGCTCAGACCTGGTTGTAGTTATTTTCCTTTGCTCTGTCTGCTGCCCCTGTCCATAGCACTCTTATCAGCCATCATATTCTGCAGTCTTATTCCAGCTGACGTATAGCCCAGGCAATTTTCCATCCATACAGCTGCCTGTGAACTGCTATTCTCCATATGCATTAGCTTATCGTGTACTTTATCACATTGTTTCTGTCCCTCCCTTCATGGGAACCCAATAAAGTTTCAATCCTCCCACGTCTTCATTATACCAGATGTGCTTACCACCCAACTCTGTATTTCACAGAAAAGCAAATGCCATGGAGAGCTGAACCTGAGCCCAGAGTGACAACAACACTGTGGGTTCAACTCGTACCCATGGCTGAGAGGTTCTGCATGCCCTGATCCTACTGACAAACAGCTCAGCCAGAGAGCCTCCAGTCTGCCGAGCGGTTTCTCCAGGGCAATGAGATTTCTCTTTGTGCTCAGCTACGGTTACTGATGATAGCCTTGGCTTTTCACTTTTTTCCTTGCCTAACCTTCAGCTCTTGCTTGAAGAGGCAGAAGAAAAGGTTCCCACCACAGCTTCTCTGATGTCCCCATGCTTGGTGCCCTGGGCCTCCAGCCTCTCTCTTGCCCTCTTGAAGCATTGCTTGCTGACAGTGTATCCCTTGAGGATGGGGTCTTCTCTGGGGGGGCAGGCAGAGAAAGCAACATATCAGCTCAGGGAAGGAAGGCTTGGTCTTGCTGAATTCAAGATGTTTGACTCTGGCTTCTGAGAGGCTTGGCCTGCTCCTGCTCCATCCCCCTCCAGGAGTAACGTAAGCTCAGAAGACAGATGTAGCAACAATCTAGTGCTTGGGGGAGAAAACGGGGATCAAATGGGTGCTCATTCACGGTAGAACCTCAGACCTGGCCCTTGCCACTGGCTTTGGGCCTGTGCTATCCCAGGGACGATGGCCAGGTACCAGGATAGCGGCAGCTTGTGCAGTGAGCACTGCCCCTCTATTTGCAGCCCCTTTGCGCGCTGGCCAGAGCAATGACCATCGTGAAAATGAATCTGTGTTTTCCTTTTGCCACGAGATGGCACCACGATCCCTCCGAGTCACTGCCAGCCCAGACCTGCAGTCCTCACTGGGCCAGAACGCCCTGCCCGCCACAACCAGTGCTTGCACGGGGAACACCTTGTGGCTTTATGAACCCCCAGTCCAACTGCACTCACCTGGGAGCAAGGCTGGGAGCAAAGAGATGTGCACTACTGATTTACCATTAACCCGGGGGAATCAGGTGGTATGCAGGGAACGGGAGTTGCCTTCCTCCCATCCCCCCGCAGACAGCCCCCTCCCAAGGGGTTCACCTGCACAAACTCTTTGTGGGGCATTGGCTCAGCCCATCCCCATTGTGGTCCTGTCAAATCCTTCTTTCCCCCACTCTGCATTTCAGACCAAGGGAGAAGCGAGCTGCCGGAAGTGAGTCCTGTTTTCATCAGTGGTGAGGGGGTGTGATGAGATCCCTCAGAGCATGGGGAACCTTAAAAGTCCGGGTTTGATATCTGGATTGGAAACCAGAAGATTGGAAAGCGTTGGAAGAGCATCCATCGGATAGTGCAGGTATCTGGGAGCAGTTAATCACAGGTACAGCAAGGAGCAGGAGAAGAGCAGGGATGTGAGAATGAGACAATCTGTATCTAATGTCATTCTCCAAAGGAAGAAACGACTCATCACTGAGTAACATTATCTCAGAAGCTGAGAACTAGGAACATTTTCTTACATTGTGCATTTAATGTGTGAAGCAGTGATGGTTCTATCACTCCCCGTCACATGTCGGGCGGTGTTCCCAGCTAACCTCACGCCCAGCTCTCCTCTGCTTCGTAGAAAACCATTTGCTCAACGCATATTTTAAGCACAGAGCCAGTTCTTGAAAGGCTTTGAGTAAGAAGGCATTACTTCTAACTCCTGCACAGGGCTCTGGTTGCTCCTGCGTGCGCTGCTGGGCTCCGCAGCAAGCGGCTACGTGGGTTTTTCTGCGCTGCGAGGCTGGGGCTCCCGGCGCAGCACAGCACAGGCGCTCTGCGGGGACGGCCTCATGGTGAACCCGGCCTCTGCCGCCGTGTCCAGCTCTGATTCTTTCACCCCGGGCGGAGGCTTAAAGGTGAACTTCTGGATCAAGCCCGTGAAGAAGATGAAGAGCTCCACCGTGGCAAGGCTTTCTCCAATGCAGTTCCTCCGCCCTGCAATGCCAAGAGCACAGCGGTTTGTGGGGGGGCAGTTTCCCTGAGAACTCTTCCCTACCGCTTGGTAGCAACAGCGTGAGGGGCAGAGCAGGCTGCAGAACTGCAAACAGCGTGGGGTGATGTTCAGCAGCCATCGCCGTTGGTCTCCTACACGTATTTGAGCAGGGCTGTTTCACTCCAAGCCCGCGAGGCACTGGTTTGGGACAACCTAGAAACCATTCTTCCTAAGGGAGAGGGAAGGCAGAACTCTTGCTTGAGTTCTGTAGTTCCTAGCGGTGTCTTTAAAGCCCGAGGCCCGGTGTGCCTCCCAGTGAGGGCTGAAGAGCTGTTTGCAATTCACTGAAACCCAGAGCAAATGTTGCTGAAGAATCCTCACCGCTGGCCTGTGCTGCTCCTGCCAGAGCTCACAGCCTGACACCTGGCTGTGCAGTGCTGGGCACTCAGCCCTGTGCCAGGCCAAACCCTTCAGTTACCTGTGGAGAAGGGCAGGAACGCTTTCTTCTTTACAAAGTTCCCATCTGCATCAAGGAAGTGGTTGGGGTTGAATTCGTCTGGTGTTTCCCACTGTGTTTTATCCAGCAGCACCGAGGAGAGCAGAGGAATCACTGTTGTTCCCTGCAACACAGCTGCATTCAGTTATGGCCATCCAGCCATACAACCCCCTTAGGGCTGTGCCTTCAAGCAAACTTCCAAAGAACTGATTTCTAGGTAGGTACATAATCAAAAGATACTAGTTATGACATACTCCATTTGCTGGAATTATTGACTAACCTATGACTAGGCTGTTCTGTGCTGTTACTGAGCTCTGAGCAGAGGCCCACGCTCCCCTCTGCCCATGGCACTTTGCCCTGTGTGCCACTGCCCGCCCTTGGGCCGCAGAGCAGCACGTACCTTGGGTATGAAATAGCCTTTGAAGTGCGTGTCAGCAGAGGTGCACCGCGGAACGTGTGGCAGAAGGGTGACAAATCTCTGCACCTCGTGGATGACCGCGTTGGTGAAGGGCATGTTTTTCCGGTCCTCAAAGGTTGGCAGGCAGTCAGGGCCAAGAACGCGCTCAATCTCTGCATGCACCTTTTCTGCGGTCAGAGGGAAGGCACCAAGTGAGTTTCCCTCCGTGGGAAAGCACCTCCAACCCCCGACCCATGGTGACTGCTGGCTGAACTGCCCTGGGGCAGTGAAGAGATGCAGAGACCCTGGGAGCAGGTGCGAGAGCAAGCCCTCAGATCCCTCGGTCCCGAAGGGCAGCACACAGAGCTTGGACAGAGATGGACACGTTGCCGGCACTCAGATTTTGGATGCCCTAGAGAGAAGCTATGATGTTTTTAGAGGTGAACAGCATTTATGAAGTCGCTGCAGAGCGCTTTAATTCCCTGTGTAAGAAAAGTGAACCTACAAAGGTGTCTTACTTTGAATCTCGGGGTGCTTCATCATCAGCAGGACGGCCCACTGCAGGGTGGTGGATGTTGTTTCAGTGCCAGCCATGAGCAAGTCAAGTGCAGAGGCCAACACATTTGCATCATCAAAAAGCGTACTGCTTTTATTCTCCTCCTGTAGGGAAACAAACAGAAAAAGGCAGCGCCGTCAGCATGGGAAGGCAGAACACAGAACATGCAAACACATATCTGCAGTGCTCTGGGCCACATGATCGCTTTTTTGGGACTTCTCAAGGTCTTCTTAGGCCTTAGCAGAGCACATTCATTACACAAGCAACACGGAGTGGCTCTGCACAGGATGCCCCATCAGCAATCCTTATAATGCTGAAATACCTCTTGTTTGAAGACCAGTGCATCAATGTAGCTCGTCAGGTTGTTTTCATTAATATTTGCTTTGCTTTCCTGGATATGCTTCTTTAGGATCACACACACCTCTTCTACTTTTTTCAGTATCATCTTGTGAGGTTTAAGAAGAAATCCAAGAAATGGGTAGAAATTAAATAGCTACAAAAAAAAACAAGAAAAAAAAACACAGAAAAGACAAAATTCTGTAAAAGACTGTAACACTTAAGGATTGTAATGGAGAAGTCAGTTAGGTGAGGAACCAAATGACACGGTATTAGAGCCTCTCTTTCTGGCCAACTAAAAAAAATTAGTGTATAAAAATGTCTCCTCCTAAAAATTCTTTACAGAAATGAATGGGAGCTATCAGACTTGTCTAGACACAGCCTATAAACATGAATTAAAAGAACACAATTAAGGGAAAGTGATAGTGAACTCATGAAACAATGAAATTACATTTTTAAAGAGGTAATAAAGCAAAAAGATAAAGCATGACGCGTTAGCAAAGAAAACTCCAAATGTTTAGCAAGCCAAAATATGTACGTTTTGAAGCTGTTAGATCATCATTTTTAACTTTCACATGAATTATAAATCAATTACACTTGGTTCCCAGCACAGCTAGATCTCACTGCACAAAACCAGTGGCATTCTGTGTGCAGGGGGGTTACTTCATTCCTCAACATGAGAAAGGAACTGGCTGCTCTGTCCTGCCTTAACTGGTTGTAATTTTTGCTGTTTCCCTGCCGTAGAGAATAAAAGAAGCCTCAGCCATCGCACTCGCAGGCTGCAGAGGAGCTGAGCACATCCCTGCTGCTGCTCGGGTCACAGCAATGCTCCACCCCAGCGCTGCCATGAAGCAGTGCACCTCCTTCCATGGACACCACAGTGCATGCAGTGGGATTTCACAAAGGAGAGAAGGCCCGAAACAAAGCGTGTTATGTCTCAGTACCACAAGGCTTCCCCAAAACCATCGTGCAGCAGTACATTGCCATGCCCTACCAAAATACCCGAGCATCTCAGCACAGGGGGTGACTTACGTGCAGGAATGGGGAGCCAAGAAGGAGCATAACCTCATCGATGAGTCGCAGCAGAGTGACAAATGTTGGGTCTCCGTAATCAAACCTTCTCCCAAAGAGTATAGCAAAGGTGATGTTGGTGGGAGCCGCATTCAAAAACCGAAGTCGGAAAGGCCCACCTGGAAATGGCCAAAATCACCTGGATTTGTCTTCCAGAGCAACCCTGAGCTCTTCGCAGTGGCTCTGCAAAGTAATATGAAACACCCCAGCTCACCTTGGAAGGATTCGATCAGCTTGATAAGAAACTGAAGCTCCTCGAGCATCCTTTCCTCTGCAAGCCGCTTCCCCATGCCCAGATCCCGCATAGCAGCCAGGGTGAACCGCCGCGTCGTCTTCCAGAGCTCTTGGGAAGAGAAGAACACACCTACGGAGGGATGGCATGGCATGATTGCCCAGCTGCTATGGGGTTTGCTCGGTACACAGGAGCTCTGCAGCCTGCAGGGCTGGGTGCTGGGGGAGGGCTGCCCTGGGAGAGCCCAGCCCTGGGCAGGTTCCATAGGGCAAGAGGCAATCTGCTGTTCACATCTCTGGGTTTTACCCATTTACAGCTTTGTCCCTTCGCAACCACACACAGCAAAAGCTCTATGCATGGTATTTGTCTCAGGCTGACTTGTTTTCCCCCAGGAAAACAACGCAGCTGTTTCAGAGAGCAAGGCTAGGGGCAGACGACACTGCTCTGTCCATGTCACGAACGGGACAAACGATTTCCCTGTTGTGCTTTAGAGGATGAACTTTCTTCTGTGCAAGGGGGACAAGGAGGGGTGTCAGGGAGGTACCACAGCTTACAGCTGGGAAATCTCCCCAGGTGGCCTTAGGTGATGCCAAAAGCTCTCCTGTTTGGCAGAGCCCTGCACGGCAGGCAGCCTGGGTGCTCCCTGCCCTGCTGGCTCGAGGGCTGAGCACAGTCTACATCTTCACACAGCGTACCCCTCCTCACCCTGGGCCTCACTCTTAAAAACAAGATGAATAAACCCCACACGCTGTATGCATTATATACATATTAGGTCATCAAATCTTTTCCTTTCAGCCTTGGATTATTCCCTTCACTGTTTTTCACTGTCTTGTCTTGGGCAATGTATTACTTCTTAGCATGCAATGCAGAAATACGCCAAAAATCTGTTTACAGAAGTAATTGTTTGAGGTACAAACAGCTCGTGCTATTGCGCTCCTGCCAGTTCTTGCAGTCTTTATCATGAGTCATGCATGATCCAGGCTCTGTCTGAACTGCCAGTAACTGCAGAAGAGAGATTGCATAAGGACCTCAGCCTTCATGTGAAAAATAATTTCCTTCCCTCTGCACTGCAGCAGCACCCTGGAAATGTGATTCAAGTGCTGCAAGAAGCAAAAAATGGATAAGGCAAACGGGAAGATGCCCACAGCTGCTCTTCTGAAGAAAGCAAACGGCCCCAACCCCACCCAGTGTAGCCACCGATGGGCTCAACGCTCCTAAATGCGGCTGAAATTGAAAGAACACATCTGGAAAACAGCAGAGTGAGCGTGTCCTGATGTCTGCAAGGCACCGGTACCATTTCCATGTTGGATGTGGTGGAAGATGGGGATAGCTGGTCTGTCTGCAAACACATCCGCCGTGTTCAGAAGCGCATCCTTCACCGCCTCGTAGCCAGTCAGCACCACCACCTGCTGCATCCCCAGGTGGACAGTGAACACTGGCCCGTATTTCTCTGAAATCTGGAAGGAGAGGAAAAATCAGTGGTCAGCACTACATCCTGCTCTGGTGGTTAGGGAACCACAGAATCACAGAGTCATTGTGGTTGGAGAAGACCTCTAAGATCACCAAGCCCAACCTCAGCTCATCCCCACCATGACACCAAACCACGTCCCTCAGTGCCACATCTCCACGGTTCTGGAACACCTCCATGGCGGTGACTCCATCGCTCCCTGGGCACCAGTGCCAGTGAATCACCACTCCTTCTGAGAATAAATTTTTCCTACTATCCAACCTGACCCTCCCATGGTGCAACTTGAGGCCATGTGGAGCCAGGAGTTGGACTCAGTGATCCATGTGGGTCCCTTCCAACTTGGGACACCCCATCCCATCCCATCCCATCCCATCCCATCCCATCCCATCCCATCCCATCCCATCCCATCCCATCCCACCCCATCCATCCCATCCCACCCTACCCACATTTTTCCAAGCCCAAGCCATTCACTGTTTCAAATGATTTCCCCTACATGTTTTCTTTGGGCTGTGTTACACTAACTCCCATCTAGAAAACCAGCATCATGAGCAAGACATACAAGCTATTTTGGCAACTACAATTAAGCATCCATCTTTCAATTTGGCCATGTGGACACTCAAGTATTTTAAGGTATTTCACAACATAAAGATGTCAAAGTTTAGGTTCATCCACCCAAATTGATGCAGATACTCGTAGCCTTCAGTGCGTGGGCAGCTCTCACGTACTGACCGCCCACCAAGCTCTGCAGAGTTGGGATTCAGCAGTTTCCTTCGTCATTCGGAAAGCTTTACATTTAGTTTCTTAAATCACATTTAAAAAAACCCCTGCACTGGGCACCGAGCAGTTATCTCAGAACTGCCATAGGAAGGAGAACTGCAGCCACCCCACCCCCTGGGCCCAAAGCAGCGCGGGCGCTCGCTCCTACCTTCATCAGAGACCTGTCCTGCCTCCTGATGTCCAGCAGGTGCAGGTTGCCGATGATGGGGAGAGGAACCGGACCGGGAGGCAAATTGGAAGGCGATCGTTTAAAACCTCTTACAACATAGAGGAGTGCGGCGATGAAAAGCGCGGCGCAGAGCCCGCAGGCGAACAGGGCCCCGAGGGCAGCCATGCTGGTGGAGCCTGCCCTTCTGCAATCCGCTGAGAGATGCTGATTAGGACGCTCACACTGTATTTACTGACAGTATTTGATGCCAGGGCCGCTGCTGGGCTTTGCACAATCCTCTCCTCCACGCCCAGACCTCCACAAAAGGTAGGGAATTTTTGTCTGCAAAAGGCAAAGTCCGAACACAGCTCGGGGAGGTGCAGGTCCCCACGCCATGGGGCTGGCTGGGTTCATTGCCATTCTTCTGCCTGCAATAATTTGTCCAGAACCTGAGAGACCCACGCCTGTTTCACAATTAGACAGCAATCGTGAAATCTCTTTATATTCCATCTCTCCCATCTCCTCATCCAACCTCTTCTCTGGACACCAGCAGCTCTTCACCTTCCACTTTCAATAGTTCTTTACCTCACAAATGCCAATCCCCAAATAATCCTTCGCAGCCAGCACCCACCCCACAGCACAGGAGCAGCAGGTCCTGCAGCGCAGTGACTGGCTCCAGGCGATGCAGGAAGCTGTGCACAGCCCCTTCCAGCTGCTTCCACCTCCTGCTGTCCTTGCAGCGAAGCATTTTCTCCCAGTGAAGAGAAACAGAGCCAGGCAATCTACAAAAGATTCGGGACACACTTGTTACCTCCTTCTGCAGATTTGGAGCTCTGTTGCTTCTCTCTTACTATTTACGGACAGTCTGAATCTGGGCTGTCCTAAAGTTCTACCTATAGACTGTGCAGCCAGAGGGCTACGCCTCCTTCCCACGCGCCATGTGCCACCACATCGCACCCCTGGTGTGCACAGCCACCTGCAGCTCCTCTGCTCTGCTTGGGGCTTGCAGTCCCTCTCCCAGCCTCACTCGAAGGGTTTAGGGCTGGGGGCTACCCAGCACCCCTGGGTCCATCCCTGTGCAGGGTCCCCCCAGCTGCAGGAGACTGCAGACACCAAAGCTGCCATGCTGGAAGCACTGCCCAGCACTGTGCTCCCCTACAGCCCTGACTGACCCTTGCTGCTGGTGCAAACACTGGTGAAAAATGAGTTCACCACAGCAAACCGCAGAGCCATCGTTCAGTTCCACGCGTCCTGCTTTTATGAGTGGGGTGCACTTCTTCCTGCTCCCGTGTAGCGTCACCTGGTGCCGCTTCTTCTCTTTACACAACAAAAGGGACACAAGACCCACGTCCTGCAGAGCTGGGCTGCTGCATGGCTGTGTGCCGGGCCTGCTGCTCCCACCAGCTGCAGTGAGAGCTGCCAGACAGGGGAAGCCAAGCACTGCTCCCACCATGCAGTGCTCCCTCCCAGGCCTGCCCGCATTACACACAACAGCGTTTTCCTGCGGTGAGAGCAGGAGACCGGGAGTCTGGAGAAGTGCTGCACATCCCTGCAGGGACAATGGCCGTCTGTGCGGCTCTGGGCAGAGCGCTGGGAGCAGAGGGCCGTGCTGTGAGTGCAGCTCTGTGCTGCAGCTCCCCCGGGGCCGGCCCGGCATCGCCACTGTCATTGCTGAAGGACTCTGGGGCTCCGTGCAAAGGAAGTGGTGTAGGAACTGCACCTCATCACACCGTAACAGAACCACGCGGAACCCAGCGCCAGGTCCCAGCCGAGCAGAGGAAGGGAGGCTGCTCATTACCTGCCGGGTAAAGCAAGCCATGGAGGGGGCAAAGCTGGACACAGATAACAGCATCTCAGGTGGAATGCAAAAACACATTCCCATAAGCGGTTTAGGTTAAAAATTAAAATGAAAATTAATCTTTATCTAGGAGTAAATGAACCTTTTGAAAAGTCAAACCTCCTCGGCTCAAGCAAGGTCATGCAGCACAGGAGAATCACAGCAAGAGAAGCCCTTACCCGGAGTGCCAACCACCCACGGGTCCGTAACTGGGAAAGGAAGTCATTACCCCGGTGTTTGCAATGCATTTGGAGGTCGAGCCCTTCCAATTAGCTGCTGTCTGACAGAGAGGACCAGAGCCAGCAGCCGAGCTCTCCTGCCTCAGCCCTGGGGCCGGCGAGGGGCAGTGGGGCACAATGGCCCCGTTTTGGCGGTGTCACACTGTTACTGCATAGCAAGGGGCCGCGGGAACTGCTCACTGCTTGAGCCCATGCTCCGAGCAGTAACAAAAGACAGAGCCTCTCTGGGCACCCTGTGCCACTGCCTCACTGCCCATATCATAAAAAACATTTTCCTCATATCCAGTCTAAGTCTGCCTTCTTTCAGTTTGAAGCCGTTTCCCCTTGTCCTATGGCACAGACCCCTCTATGGAGCCCTACCACACACAAACTTGAGATACAGAGGGACGTGGCAAAGTGACACCGGCAGCACACAGCCCTGATGTGCAGCACCACGGCCCTGCAAGCGCGGAGACGACCAGCTGCCCCTCCTTTGAAAGGAGATTGCTCCATCACTGCTTCTCTAAGAGCCTTTAACATGGACTCTACTTGGAAGACTCAGTGCTGCATTTCCAAACCCCGTTCCTCCCATGAAGTTTGCTCTGGCTCTTTGGTTGGGTTGCATCCACGTGCTGCTTTTAATTTTTGGTCCTGCTGCGGGTTTACGGCATAGAGGAACAATGTGGGAACAGAACTAACGCGAGCACAAACCCAAAGGCACGAGACCATCGATGGCACTGCCAGCACCTCAGCCCTGTTCTGCTGCACATCTCACCTGCGTCGGATTTACCAGCACCCACAAATGCACTGCCTACTAGTTAAAATGCCAGCCTGCTCCCAAGCTGCCACCCCGAGCCTGTGGTACGCCGTGAGAGGGAACATTTTCCGGAACACAAAGGCCTATTGACGGCTATCGCCACAGCATCCCTTCGGGCTTCCTGAAACGCAGCCGTCGCAGCGCTCCGAGCAGCAGCCTGCCCCACTGAATGCTGCTCTGTGTCAGCACAGACATGAGTGGCGTGCTCGGTGCTGCTGGGTGCTGCAGGGCTGTGCTGCATTCAGCCCTGTGGGTGGCAGAGCCTCTGATGGCAGTGCTGGGTGTCACCTCACCGCGAGGAGCCCTGACTCAAAGGCGCAACCTGTGAGCGGGGCGGGTTTGAAGAAGGAAACGTTCCTCTATATTTGCATGTACATTTTTAATACAGCCGTGCTGTCTGGCGGCCAGGTTCAGGGAGTGCAAACCAGGAGCGCGGTTTCTATTTTCAGCGCAGCCGCTGATTGCTTGCTGTTGCTGGCAAATCTTTTAATCTCCTTCCCTCTGCTTTTCCCTCCTGCAATAAGGGCTGGGTGGCCCCCGGCTCTGCACGGCGCAGCAGGAGCCCCCGATGGAACACAGCAAGGACAGCACAGCGGCATCGCTCTGTGTGCCAAAGCCAGGCGTGCCCGTGCAGTTCCACTGCTCAGTGATCCCTTCCACACGCACGTGCCCTGACATCACCAGCAGTGATGTACCCAGACATCACAGCAAACCAGGCCCCACAGGGCACAGAAAAAATCACACCCAGAGCATGGCCACCAGCACCCACTCTGCACCTCTGGGCAGACGTGTCACTCTGGCACCACCACAGCTCCATGGGGGGAGCCCAGCCCGCTGTCCCACCACCCAAGCTCCCTCTGCTCCTCTGGTTGGCACCAGCAGCAGTGCTGGGAGGTTTTGGGGTGGGTGTGGGAACCTGGTGCTGAGCAGGCACAACATGACGGCTACAGGTGGGCACGCGCATCCTCCTGCCCATCCCTTCCATCATTAAAAATGCTTAAACGCTCCGTGCCAAGTCACGCTGTGTGACAGCCCAGCTGCTCACTCCTTGCACGGCCTCTGGGACCCCACCAAAATAACACACATATGCTTTTGGGGCAGAGACCAGCATTAATCTTAAGGGGTGGTTTAAGATCCAAACAATCACCACTAATTCCTCCCGTTCGCTACTAGGGATTACTGGACCACAAGCGACCTTTCAGATTCTTAAGATGTGGATTAGGAAGGGCTTTATGGACTAATCCTAACGACTTGAGTTACAGCCCGAGCACCCTGACCCCCCAGCAGGCCTGTAGGCGCTGTGCTCCCCTCCGCCCACACAGCAGCTCGGGGCGGATTTTGAATCCATTTCAAGAGAATGTCACATTGGTGCCCCTTACAGCGATCCAGTTGAGTTGCAAGGAAGATAAGGTGACCCGGGTAAAGGTCACAGCCGAGTGAACGGCAGGATTGCTGGGACAAGCCAAGCTGAGACATCTGTTTGCCTTCTGCTGAGCCAATCGCTTTATCATTTTCAAATACTACCAGAAGACCCTGAAACGTTACCGCACACGTTAACCTATAGGGCTGCAGCAAATTTTCAGATTTCTGCAGCAAAATGCTCCTCAGGACCAACAACAGCTTTCCCATCAATGGCTGAACTGGGAATATCTTTGAGATCTCCAAAAAGATACCCAAAATCAAACTCAAGCAGCAGCTGTACGGCAGGGAAGGGCCACTAACACACTTCTATGAGATGTGGAGGACCCCCAGCCCGCAGTGATGCACACAGGGTTGGGTGGGAGCCACGCTGCTCTGCTGGCAGGAGGGGAGCACCAGCAGCAGCCAGAGGGACTGCGTCTGTCACAGCCCCTTCGTTCCTGTCTTGGAGATGAGAGCATCCATCACACTTGTGCTGGGGACAGCACCAACCCACACTCACCTGCTGTGTCTTCACCTTCTGCTGGCACTGAAAAAAAGAACCAAAAGGACTGAGACCACCTGCCTGCCCCACGCTAACTGCATAATTCAACACAAGCCTGTATTTTCTTATTAAACAACGCCAAAGATGTACTCATGATCTCTCTGTGGTTAACTTTTTTTCCCCTTCCTTTGTCCAAAGGCAGCTGAAATAATATAAAAAGGGATTCAGGAAACAAAAGGGAAACCCCTGTGTTTTTTTTTTGAATATTTTCTAAGCCTGAACCACTCTCTGGAAGCAATTGGCAAGCTGGCCGTCGCTCTCCTTCCATCCCGCAGCCTGCAGCCTCAGCTCTGCACAAGAAGACACAGTACAACAACCACCGGCGTGCGGCCAGCCAGAGCTGTACCGTCCACACTCTGGGGGTGCTCACGCTCCAGTGACAAAATCAGCACAGAGAGGGGCTGATCTGTGAAGACCATGAAGTCTATTGGCACGTACCTATGCTACCGGAGAAAGACCGTGCCTGCGGCTCAAGCTTTCAGCACGCCCAAAGAGCTGTAAGCCAGTTGTTTGGCCAAGTTAAGCCCACAGAAAGCAAACAAAGATGGCTGCAAGTCTCAACAGACCGGAATCGGGCAGCAAGGCCAAGGCAGGCGCCGGGCTGCGTGCCCACACCGCGGCCTCGCGTCGCAAAGCAGATACATGCCACCCTTTGCTTGGCCAACGGCATTCCAGCACTGTTGCACCAGATTTGGGCAATTTCATGGGGCTTAGGGAAGCCTGGCTGGTACAAAGGATGCTGCCAAAGGCTGCTGTACCTCGAGAAGAGAACAGGGAAACGTGCCCTCTCAACACCCTTCTCTGAGCCCAATGGAGCTCCACAACCAAGAAAAAGGATTTTGGCAGGGCTGCAGCTAGCCTGGCTATTGATAAGCAAATGAAAGGGACAGATCCTGAGTCCCGAGGCTTACAGTCTTCTAAAATACAATGGGACCATAAAGAAAAGAGATGTCAGTAGTGACAGCAACAGGCTACATAACATTTACATTACCGAGAAACCTTAAAAACAATCAAAATAACTAAAACCAATAGGAAATAGAAAAATGCATTGGGGCACAATGGGGAACAGCCTTCAACTGTGTGCTCACATATCTGGGGTTTTGCATGTTTGTTTCTAACACAATCCCCTCAATTCAGCCTCCAGGTTGGAGGCACGGAGAGGTAGGGTCAGAATTCTTCTGGCCGTGTATATACACGTGGCATTTCTTGACCTTTCAGTATTTGATTTTGAAACCTATTTACATTTTTGACGTAGGTGTGTTTGTGGGTTTTGTTGGGGAATGCCAGCAATTTTCTGCATGTAGGAAAAAAGAGAAATCATTAAGAGCGACTGCATGACTGCTCTGTTTTCATCCCGAGGTCCCTCCCTCCGTGTCCCGGCCAAACTTTCCTTGTAGCACAAGCTTCTTATTCAGTGTTGTTTGGACAAAGAAAGATAAACCACTGTTTTGCGTTGCCCTCCCCCCATCATTTATACATCAGTTTTATTTAGAATGGTATTCTCCACTCCTTGTAGGAAAAAGAAAAAACATAATTTGAAAAATAATTATTTTTGACCACACTGAGTTGTTGACTATGTAAGTTGTTATGAAGAAGTTAAAATAGAACGTAATTATAAATCATTGCTAAGCATCCTGCGAAGGCAAGGACATTTAATTGTGTCCTTGCATGACTGCAGTCACTGTACACAACTAATATTCCTATTTGCAGGCACAGAAATAACTGGCTCACTCAGCCATACAGAAAGGAAGACATAAAAGGAAACCAAAGCCCCAATGAGAATAAACCACTGGAAAGTTTTATGTCAACAAAGCTGGGTTTAAATTAAGTAACATCAATTCAGTATTTTGACTGTAAACGAATCAGAACATTAAAGCATGTTTTGAAGGGAATGCTTGTGATGAAACTCCTGTGACTGGATCCTACACTAAGTGAAACTAACAGGAAAGCTCCTACTGGTTTCTTCAGTGGAGCATCAAATCCACATGGCAAAGTTACTTCTCTAGCTTTAATACTACTCTGTAGACACAAATTTTGAAAACAAGAATGGCAGCAGAATTGGTAGGAAAACAGTGAATAAATGACTTACCAGTTACAACACAGCGGCAAATACAGCACTGATCCATCATGCTGCATATAAGTGAAGGACTACAATTAAAATTCCATTAAAAATGTCCATTCTTACGTTTACTAACTTTCCGAGTGCTGCCTTTGCACCTTAAATCTCTTTTAGTGTTGCTTTTTCTGCTCTGACTCGGTGGCAAAAGTCAAAAACAAACAAGGAAAGGAAACCCAGCCAACCAAAGCCCACCAGGCCCAAACTGAAGTGCATTTCTGTACTGCCTGGAGGGGAAGGAGATCAGTCAAGAGTCACCTTGCTCTAAATGAACCAAAACACAGCAGAACTATTCTCCAGTAGGAGGAAATAAGGAAATACACGACATGTTCAACAGCCACAATATATCCCTCCCAAATAAGAGATAATTCATTTACTCAGTAATCTTACAATGATGATAACAAATTAAAACTGTGGGCAGACAGTGGAGAGCCAAGGAGATATACAACCCACAGCCAGGATCAGTCAAATTAAAGGGAACTTTTCACATTGTCAGATTCTGAGTAATTAGTGCTGTCATTAGAGGCACAATTCCAGCTTTAAGCAATTTTGAGTAATTAATGTCCCTTTATTTTGCCTAGAAGCCCTGACTTCAGCATTCTCTTAAGATGGGATCCTTCAAGCTGCAGCTACACAATGCAGATTAGCCCAACAAGAAGACAATTAGAGCAGGCAGACGAGGATGCAATTTGTCAGACTGTACATGCACACTCTTACTTCTTGCCTCAGATTCAATTTTTACTAACATAGCAGACACTGTATGGAAGGCCAGACACAGTTTTGTCCTATCTGCAGCCATAGGATTGTCTAGGCTACAAACAACGTTAACATCTGAAAACTCCACGTGACCAAAGGACAGAACCAAGTGAACGAGGAGAAGGATTGTGTCCACCTGCACAGCTCTGAGCAGCTGCAGGAATTCAACAGCTGCAATTACACACTTCATAACTAAAAATACATCATTTAAAACACATCATGGAGGGTACCCTGCTAAATATATTCATTGCACAGTGTAAATTTCTAGATTAAGATCCCAAGATGAGCAGGAAGCAGAAGCTGGCCCTGTGGCTAACATATTGAAGGGAGAGTTTAATTGCCAGAGATGCCATTGCATCTGCATGATGTGTTGGGTAAGGGTTCAGGTTCTCATGATCTCATCTTTAAAATGGGCGTCACAATATATACCGCCCCAAAATGTGTTTGCTTTTGTAATTCATGGGTGTTTGAACATGAATTGTTTGCCTACTAACTGCAGATTCAAAAAAAGAGGAAAAGTAAAAAAGTGAAACGTCTTGAAGCGTCCTATCCTATTTACACTACAACATCAACTTTAAGACCGTATTTACAATATTTCACACTCAGCTTTGAAACCCACACCATACAGACTAAGGGCAGGAAAGAGAAGTTCTGCATGCCTTCCAGCCCGTTTCCAGACTGCAGCGGCCTTCCAGCAGTGCCATGCTCCAGGAGACGCGTGGCAGATGACACCAAACTGCGCTTTCTCCATCAAACACAATCAGAGCAATGGATACCTTAGTTTTTAGCTTCTGAACTTTCCGTAAATGGAAGAAGTGAAGGCCAAAGACCACGTCCTTCACCCAGAACTGGCAGCACTAAAGAGGACGCTGGAACTGGAGCTGAAAAAGAGGAGAGAGCAAAGCAGCACTGCGCTCAGCAGGACGGCACAGCTGAGAAGCTCTAACAGTTCTGTTCCAGACGTTACTGTTCACATGGGCTCCAGACTGGCAGGCTCTACGTGCCATTATTATTAATTAATGTAAAAAGAAATATGACATTCTTGATCTATAAAGCCTCTCTTCCTACATTTATGTTTTATATTTGCCTCTAGTCAGAACAAAGGCTCAAGGAAGGCAAATCTTGCCAAATCTGTCGTACTCATGTAAGGTTCACATCTTTTCACCTGGACCTTACCTTTATGATCGTTTTTACAAGTCTTTTCCAAATTTGCAATGTGCTTGTGCTCTTAAGCTTCACGGTACAGGAAGTGCACAATGAGGACCCACACTTTTGTACGACAGACAAACCAAAAGCTGCAATTCTTAAATATCTAAGTGAGAACAACTCTGCTCTGACACCTAAAATGCAATTATAAAATCCCAACAAGACACCTAAAAAACTTCATCCCTAGAAATTCATCTTCCCTACTCATGGAGAGAAAAAAACATCAGTTTCTGCTTGGGCTAACAACAGGTCTTTTTTGGTTGAAAACCACATCTTCAAGAAGCCGAAATCTTAGGTTATTTGTTACTAGTAATACATTTCCTACTTGTAAAGATTTGTAATAATCTGTGACTGTGAAGGCTGTCAAATCCTTCTGTCAAATGCTTCTTACTGAAAAATTAGGCCAGCAAATCCGAAGATTCTCCCCTCCTTCACCCATCCACATTAAAGCAGTAATTCCCACAAACAGCCACTCTTCTAAAATACTATACATTTGATAAAGTTGTAGGCAATACAGTATGAACAATATCTGCAAAAAGATTAAAGAATCAGGTCAAGAACACAGTCTGAATGCATGTGTTATTAAATAATAAGCCAATAATCCAACTTTTGAGCAATTGATGTCCCTGGCTTTGACTTGAAAGCCCCATTTTTAGCACACTCATAGGAAGCAAATGCCCCATGTCAAAGCAAATGAATGCAAATTTACTCTTTTGGACACCAATTACAAGAGAAAAAGGAAAACGTAACATTGGCAGGCTGCCCTCAAAGTGTTGCTGTGCAGCACTTCTCATCACACGGTAAGTTTAGGTACAATCAGAAGATTTCACTGCATATGGTCAAAAGATCAGAGCTGTTCACATCTGCACAGTATCTGAATATCCAAACAATTGCTGCGAAGCATTTGAAACCTTTGAAATACACAAGGAAAACTAACAAAGCTGATGGTATCTCCAGATTACAGTGCGAAGTACTAATAAGCAACTGTGTTATACAACCCGCGCTCAACAGACTGAAAATGATCTTTCCCAAATCCAAATGACATACTTCTGAAGCTGAAAGTGACAGACCACAGCTGGCTGAGCAAGCACTGCACTGTATGGAAATTCTACAAGCTGTCATCGTAAAGGAACCTCCGGGCTTTTTGTTGGTTGCTCTGCTCTTCTTATTAAGAACTGCAAAGCTCCTCCTATTGAACAGTAATTAGACGGAGAGTTGGAGAAAAAATAACATGAAAGAGAGGTGCATTTTTCTAAAGATATGCAGTGAGATTATTTTTAATCAACATAGCATGTCTATGGACCATATACGGTGTTCTGTTTTGACTTCATCACCTCAAAACACGATAAATATTTCTAGCTGAAAACAAGAGTACAAATTCAGAAAATGTAGGATTGAGATTCATTATCAAAATACATCTTTACAATGAATTTGCAGTATCTGCACATGACACTCAGTGCTTCTCTCCGCCAGACAAGCATCAAGACACAGAACCACTCTCAAGACAGCAGCTGCAGAACTTGGCGTATGCGCTCACACTTCTCCATTGCACTTGGGTCTTCTACATCGGATCCATCCAATTCCTGCATAAGAGCTTCAGCTTTCTGCACAGTTGTGTCTCGTGCACTGCCCTTAAGGCCCTGCAGATAGTCGAGTAAAATGGTGAAATACTCATCCGGAACCTATAAAGAAAAAAACAAGGAATTGAAAAATACCTGCTTTGTCATCTTCTCTCTCAGCGTTCACCCACAATCATGTCAAAGCATTACCTGAAAGGTAGTTAGGAGAATTGCACAGCCCTTTGCATTTGCCGATGCCCATCTCCAAATGGAAGAGTTTCTTGCCAATGCTCAAATAGCTGGGAAGGACAGACCGCAGTGAGAGAACTGTCGTGGGCTCAGATGGGCAAAGCATCTGAGGGGAAATGCTGAGCAGATGTGGAAATGATGATCGGCAAATGCAAACATTGCCTGAGAGAGATCTCCAGCCTGTGAGGGCTGTTGGAAGGAAAAAAAGTACACTAGCCGAATCCTAGTTTTGGAAACATGTATGCAAACCTTACCAAACTCAGGAGAACAGCATGAACGTGTCCAAGGAAAGAACTGTGCTGGAAGTATCCTCACTCCTACCCCAAACCATCTGTTTGCTACGACGAGATACCACCCAGCATCACACAACAGATTCTGGCTTTGACAAGGCTTATACAAAGGAATTGAATTGAATTTGAAAAACAAATTGAATTCAGACATATGGAAATAATTTTTAAATCATGCTGACTAAAACTGATACACTTTTAACACATCAAACATCAAAAGCAGTTTAGTTATCTACAGTCGCCTTACCCCCATTTTACTTCCTTTCTAATTAACCAGTAAAAGATTAAATTTTAGCTTATCTGGTACAATGTACAACGCCATTAAGTAATCTTGGCAGTAACCTAGCAAAGATTTCTCATGATTTTTCAGTATTTCAAACCAACTAATTGTCAGAAGCATTAGGTGAACAGCTCTATTTGAAGCACATCTTAACACAACACTTCATGTTGTGTATCTGCGGAACAGTGGAGCCAAGAAGATAATATTTTTGGTGTGAATCGGGAGATGTGACAATGACCTCATCCTGCAAATATGTTTCTTCGTTTGACTTTACACATATAACATTGGAAGGCGTACTCAAGGCGAGCAAAGCTAAACACATACGTAAGTATTTAAAGGCCTGGAGACTAATTGCGCGAGGGCTGTTCCAATCCTGCACAGTATCAACATTTCAGAGAAGACAGAGCTTCAAAAGACGCTTAATTTACAACTTATTTCTCCAGAGACATTTGGCAGCACAACTTTGATCACTAAAGCTTCTATCACTCTCAAAGAAGGGGAAGAAAATATTCCAATGCTGCCGTAATCAATCAGGGACATTACAGAGCAGTAAATCAAAGGCAAAGCCTGCATTCCGCTTCGTAACTCATACGCTATGGAAAACCTACACGTCCTTCACACAAACACTCTTGTGCTAAAGAAACAATACAGATTAAAAAAAATATATTAATTTTATAATGACTATCACTGAAATTGATGATGTATGAAGTGTGCCTACAGTTGAAAAACGATGAAAAAAGCTCAACATTTTTGAAAACGTTTTGGCTCAGAGTAAACACGTGCTGCTAACAGACAAAACTCCTCAGATGCCAGCGGTCCCAGCACGATGCTCCTTCAGCGCAGGTATCAGTGCCAGGCGTTTAAAGCTTAGCCACAATTCTGTGTTCCAAACCTTAGCCAAATTAGCTGCATAATTTATACCTCCTGTGCTCCGACCTCATGGCACAGTCATAGCTCACCGCGTGGAATTACAGTTATTGCATCGTTTAAGAAACCGCTTGGAGGGGCAATGAAAAGCCTCCTCTAAACTGCAGAGCAGGGAGCGTGCGGCCAGAGAAGTGCCTGCCTCAGGCCCAGAGCACTTAGCACTGGCCCCACGCATAAGCACGCAAGTGCTCCAAAAGTCGCATTGTTTTTGGGAGCTGCAATGTCAGGGACTCTTGGTGAGGCTTTACCAGGAGGAGCACTGCCAGCCTCTAAGCTCAGCTGCTGGGAAGGCTGCAATCAGGGACCGAGATGGCCCAACGCCACGGTGCTGGCAAGTGGAGCGATGCCTACAGGATCTTACTATTGCCATTACGGTTGTTTTAAACCATTTTGGCCTTTTGCTTGTTTCTTCTTCTCTCTCACACACCCTCCTTGCCTCTGCTGTGACCAACTAACATGTGTCGGAGCAGAGTAACGTGGAAACAGCCAAACGTGACACAATTACTGTCGGCTCCTGAATGCTCAGGAACTATGTGACACCACAAAAATGGGGAAATGCTAACAAATAACAGCAGGAAAAGAGCAGGTATCACTTTTAAACCACCCCTAAGGAACTCGAGAGTTTTCAGACTTCATAGACTTGCAGATGCCCACATGTTTTACAAGACAAATACAGCTCCTGACACCGAGCTGGCTTTTCTCACTGCCTTCTGCAGGAGCTCCAGAAGCCCCACGGATGTGCAGCCCAGAGGCTGAGGACAATCAATGCGGTTACTTTCTAAAAATGCTGTGCCAAAGGACAATGATCAACAGATGATGCAGTGTTCATTCAATACAGGGTCCCAAAGAAGTGTACACACTGTAGGCATGCAGGCCTGCGCTCTGAAGCCTTCAGCAGATGGATTGTAAAGGCACTTAAAAAAAATCGCTTTGTAAATGACAAGAAAACCTCACTTTATTTCTCACAGAAATAAGAATATCATACAGGAAACTTAATTTACCTCTTGGCATGGCTTTTCAGTAGGCATACAAGTGACACCAAGAGATCAAAGACGTGGCTTAGGAAGGAAGTCTCCTTTTGTATTTTAATCATGCTCAGACATCCAACAAATTATATTCTATAATGGGCAGGAAATCAGATTTGGTATAAAAACATGGGCAAAAGCAGCCCTGCCTCATCCTGACAAAGAAAAAGGCTTCATACATGCGCAGTCATAAGTACTTGAGTAGTTCTTCTCACTGTACTGAATTTGAATGCAGATGTTAATCATTATCTATAGCTCGTATACAATGCATCTTTGATTATTAAACAGCACAAAGTATGTGAATATAAATAAATCATTATGCTTTCATCATGTGAAAAAAGAAAACAACAAAACTGGAAAGGAAGTTTTCACTTCAGCATCACAGAATACAGAGTGAAGCTGTGTTTTGATCTGCAACACAAACACTACTTACAGTTAATTATTTCCCATTATATTGCAACACAAAGCCCAAAGCAAACAGGTAAAAGAGCAAAAACGTCATTCTGCCCGTAAAACTATTTCTAATCAGAGTTAAAGAGCACGCGTTGACTTGGAAAGGTGGATGAAAACTTTTAACGGTGCAACTTAAAAATAAAAGGCAGTGCAAACCACCTAGATGCCTGCCATCAAATATGGATTTGGCAACTCATCTTCTTAAAGCATTACGCTGTGTGAACATTTGTTGCTTTCACGAAACTCTGGTTTTAATTATACGGTTCTCTGCAAGTATTTTTAATCATAAAAGCAACACCTTGTGTCAGCTGGTTGGCGCAGTTTGGGTCAGGAGGATTGTGAGGTTTAAGAGTTGAAGCGCACACACAAAGTCAGCGAAACCTGAGCGAGTGGCAATGGAACGAAGCAATCACGAGCCGCCGTGCAAATGGGAGATGTCTGCTTGGTAGCACAACTTCAGCATCAGCTGAGGCACTCTGCCCAGCACTCCAATGGTCAGATGCTGATTGGAAGCTACACGGATGTTGTTTTTTAAGTTATGAAATGAATGGAGTTGGGTAATGATGAAAGCCCAGCTTCTGGTTATGCTTTATGCTTTTCACAATCAACATAAGGTTCTGCTTATATTTTAATGAGAAAGCTATTTTAGCATCTTGGCAATGTGTCCGTACATCCCATACGGAGCCAGAGATATCCGAAGCAATCCACGAGCCACGGCTCACAGCACTGGGTTCCACGGTCAGAAATTCAGATTATGTTCAAATACACTCTCATTAAGTTTCAGGTTTATATAAAACGTCACTCCTCTCTCTGTCTGACGTACTTCAAGCACAGAAATCTAGCAGGGTCCACAGAACAACCACCCCAAAATACAAAGATAGATGACAAGCAATTTCAATGGTTAAGTATTTTAGTTAAAAAGAGTGCAATGGATTCATAAATTATTAAAAAATATTAGAGAAGTGCACTGCTAATGCTAGTAACTTTTGATTAATAAATAATAGCTACAATTAACGTATAAAACTTCATAACATTATCATTCTGAGAACATCTCCTGACAATACAAACCTTCTCTTTCTCATACATGTGCGAGAGGAGCCAGGTTTGTCTCGTCTTTTGAAACTTCCACTCTTCTGGGTTTTCAGACCAGCTGCAGCAAATTAAAAAAGAAAAAAAAATGCTTAAACAAAATACCGCGTGATCGAAATATTGATTATTCATACAATATTTCCTACAAGGATTCTAAGGAACTTCGCATGCATGACATGTAGTTTCGTAACGTCGTGTTGATGAGATGTTAGTCCATGTTTTTTTCACAAGGGGCAAAATAAGGCTAGATGGCTTTTGTGCAAGAAGCGAAAACTCATAGGAAGAGCCCTTGGCCAAGACAGAGACCACGGCCAAGAATGTGAAGTATTTTCATCAGAAAGCTCTGATGCCTTGGGTCAGAAATCAAATCCCTCCTCCCCTCAGAGCTACGAGCGGCCGCTGCCCTCATGTGACACACGCCCCGTGCCAGCTGCAGACCCAGAGCTCTGCACGTGGGGATGAGGGGCGGGCAAGGACTCAAGCCTGGGCTTCAGAATTTTAGCATTTCCCAATAAGCTTAAATTGAACTGAACTGTTTAAGTAATTTTTAAACGGGTGTGTTCTGCTTTAGGTGAAGAAAGAGACTGACACTTCGTCTGTAAAGAAATGGGCACGCTAGCAAATCCCACTAGAAAACAAATATTGATTTTCAAAGCACGTGCCTGAAAATTAGCACCTCAACATGTACATTCGTTAATACATTGAAATATCATTTAAAGATCCAGCAGAAAACACAAGGAGAAAACCCAGGAACTTTTACACTTGATATTTCCCTAAGGAAAGACGAGTCCCCAGAGGGAAGCTTGCAAGATGTCTTTAATGCTTCAGTTTGCTTTACACAGAGACAGAGAGCACGGAATCAATTGAAAAGCCAGCTGGCTACGAGAATTAGCATTGTTTAAACACTGTCAAGTCTAATAAAGCAAAAGAGCCTTCATATTCAGGGAATGCTGCACCAGTGAATGCATTGTTCAGCCCATTCAATGGAACAGAAAAAAACAAGACCACAAGTCTGGGAGCCTCGCAGAGCACCCCCTGCCCCCTCCAAATGCTTTCCTGATTTAGAAATTCAGCTTAAAGAAAAACTGGCAACAGCACATTAGGGCAATCACGAGCTAAATTCAATAAAAAACCCTGTAGCCAGAATACAAGGTACCTCATCAGACAAATGACAGCAAACTAAAAAGGACAGACATAACATTAATAACTGCAGTACATGATATTGTACAGGATCAAAATCAAATCCACAAATGAAGCATGGTAGCAGTTTACATTACAACCTTTGCAAGGTGGCAAGAGCGAGCTGAATGTCAGACCTGCCTGCAAAACAGCCCCTCTTCTAAGCACAACCTTTGTACAACGTACTACACACCTGTGATTTACATTGCTTGGTTACATGCACTGCCTAACACTCCAAGCATTTCATCCTCCGCTGATTTTATGTTTCCATCCCTTACACCATCACCGGAAAAATGCAGCCTCATTTTACTAATCTCCTATAAAGCTATATGATGTTACAATATCTTTATTACCTAGTTTAAAAACAACTGGGACTAACAAATGAGTGCACTGTAAGGTTAATTGCTCTTATTAGCCCATTACTGAAACCATATGCTCTCTTCCACACGTCAATCCCACAGCCACTTCCACTCTGCTGAGTTCTCTTGCAGAAACAAACACGAGTTTCACCTCATCTTCTAGAAAGGCTTCTCTCTGATAATTAACGATATAACCATGATAATTAATATAAACAAATAGCTTAACATGATCAACCGCAGAAACAGCACTTCTGGCCATCCCAGCACCAGAGACTCTCAAACCATTTCCCCCGCTTTGCACTTGGCCCAAGCGGAATCAAAGGCTAAAAGGATACGGGAAGAAGAAATGGTATTTCCCTTAATAGATGATGGAAATGTTCGTGTTTTCTGAAACTGCCATCAGGTTTTTAACTGCTTCTCTTCCTTTGGCTTCATCAATTGCCGTTTCTTGTCCCAGGAACACGGTCTTTCTCCTGACCTGATTTCCCATCAAACTGCAGCCAAAACACGCACAATAATGGACGCACAATCAAGACAAATAATGTGGCAGTTGCTCCCTGTAATTGGACCTCCCACAGTCATAAAAGTCTTCCACTGATTCCTATGACCATGATGGCCTTTTCCATATTCCTATGAGCTTTAAAACCAATGGACATTGTCACTTGGTGACAATGCGAGCGGGATATCTCTTTTTATCAGAATGACATAATTAGTGCATTTTTAGAAACGTTCAACTTTTAAACTAAAGACCTTAGAGCTTCGTAATGCAGGAGAGGTCTCTTTTTGCTGTTTAGATGCAGATAAGCTCTCCTGACAGTTACAGCAGTAGACAAGGATTTTCCCTTGAGTGATTATATATACAGAGTTAAGACCAACCACATTATAGAAAAAAATGCTTTTTAGAGACAATCACAATGTATTTCACAGTTTTGAATTCATTTGGTAACCTTTAGAAGTACCTAAGTCCAGATTGAATATAAACTACAGAATTGGTCAGAAAATAGACATGTTTAAAACACGTATTTTTGCAGTACGCCTAGGGCTAATTTCCAATATATTCTACAAACACTAATTGCCTTCTTTACACAGTTAATGTTTGAGTTTTTCTTATGAGCTCTAGCTCATTGAAAAAACACATCAGCTGACTTTAGTTAAAGAGAGCTTTCATGTTTGTGCAAACGATCTTCCTAAATGGCTTTGAAATTGAAGATACGAAGGATGTGAATCAAATGAATCAAGCTTCCAAAAGAGCTTTACATTTGAGTTTTTGGTTTTTAGCATCAGAGTCTCATGTAGAAGAGCAGCCCGAGATTCTCACTGGTCTATTATACAAATGAGTTTTAGCCTATACATTAAAATCACACATGGCCATGTTGTGCCTTCCCAGCCGCCCACTGCAGATGCAATCTGCCTTAAAATGCTTAATCCCATCCCTCTTGCCACTGTGACAGAAAAGGGACATTTCTGAGTCCTGGCAGCTAAGAAGGCGCACAGAAGACAGCTGGCAGCACGCAGGGCAGAGCGCTCGCTGTGATGCTGTAGCAGAGAAAGGGAAGGGAAAGCAGTCGGATTGGTTCCAGAAACACAGTAAGAGAAAAAACATTATTGTTACCAATTGAATTCAGGAAGACAACAATGCATCTGCTTAGACCGCTGGCCAGGACAAAACACTAGGAAGCTGTCCCAGCACTTAAATAATCTTCTATGTGTAGAAAAGTGGTGTTCTGAGAACCACCCATTTCACTCATCCCACTGACAAGATCATTGGGTCGGAGACAAGTGTCAAGAAATCAGAAAGGAAAGACAGGCACATGGCTGCCAATACCATTCCGACAGCAGGAGAACACTGCTGCATGCCCAGCACAAGGACATAGCTCAGCTATGCCTACTGCCATTGACTTGGGCAGACAGCCCCCACCTCCCCTGGCACTCCATAGAATGCACAACGCAAAGTTCCTGCACTCGGTGCCCTGTCTGTAAATGTGCACAACAGGTGCTTCCTCAATAAAGAAGACCCACACTCTAAAAAATTCCCTCAAAGATATTTAAAGCCGTGCTGCAACACTTGGCACACTCTCATTTGCTCTCATGTGTCACAGTGCAATACATAAAACAGCACTGACTTCAACGTGCCGTGTGCTTACACGTAAGGTAAGATAACTGCCCTTACAAGGCACGAATTTGGGAACTGAACAGTGATATCAGGTCAGTTCAATGCAACATATGGCCAACAGGTGAGCACGGGTACCTGGCACCTCACAGAGGCTTCCTGGGATTGCTGGAGTATCATGGATGGAGCAGGGATTTGGCAGAGGTGTGTTCTGGTGGGAGAAGAGCCATTGTAGGGATGGAGCCTTCATATGGATATATAAAATGGATGTGGATGTGGATGGAAGTTTTATACATGCCCTCCAGTGCACATAGCAAAGTAGGAATAATTACTTTTTGTCCAGTCATAACACACACAATTATTTAAAGGGAAATGTTAAGGCGTTTATTTTTATCATGGGTATTCAGAATTTCTTTTATTTCTCTCGGGGCATTTGAAATAACTGTGTTTAAAAAGTAGTTTGCACATTTCCTTCAGTGTCAACACCAAACCCATACACCTGCACTCACCAAAAGCTGCATGGCCAGAAGTGCTCCCAAGGACAGGGGCTGCTCCAGTGCCAGCCTGCAGCACGGGCCAAGCTTTAAGATGAGAGGAAATCCCACCTCAAGTGCGTGTGTGTGACGCTGATTTCCCTCACTTGCAAGAAATATCCAAAATTTATATTCTGAATTGATTTTCTAAGGCCTAAGCAGAATGGCTTTAATTAAAATCTACACACTGATCTTTGGCAGGACTCAAGTACAGATGCAAGGAAGAGTCAGAGCCTTTATTTTTAACCCTGTTTTTCTCACATAATGGATGATTCTGTTACGTCCCAACTCCCATTCCTGGAAAAGTTAATACATTTACACTCATCTCTCAAATACAGCATGGAAGCTAATTAACTTAGAAGAAGTTTTTTCTCATTTTCCTGGAAGAGAAGAAGAGCCACTAATGGATCTCTTTTGCCAGAAGAAACTTTCTAAAATTGTCAACAGATTTTAGAACCAGTGCCACATTTTTTGGTAGAAGATCTTGGCATCATTTCTTAATCTGTGGTTTAAAAACAATTTTGAATGTATTCGTCCATCTGCTTTATACGTAGCACTATAACTAAAGACTTGGGAAAGGGCAAGGGGGAAAAAGCTTTTTTTTTTTTTTTAAACTTTTAGATTTAGTTTAGGAATCACACGTACGGGAGGAAAGAAAGAAACACCCTTCCCAGTATCTCACGTTGGCTCTATTGTCTAATATAAGGACAGATTGTATCTGCACAGCAAATCACACAAGTCAGAGAACTTCCTTAGAAAGTGTTTATAAAGGAGAAGGAAAAGGCCTTTGTGCCTTAAAGCAAACCTCTGATTAGATCTACATTAAATGTTTATCGCGGCGTATCTTTTATTACGTGCACTTTTATCACTTGCCATTCTTTGTTCCACTTTATATTAAGCTTGCATCCTGAAGCTCCATCCAAGACAAAAATGCCCTTCCTGCTCCAGCACAGACACTGCTCAAACCCAGCATGGGGCATTCCCTGCGAGAGCTCAGCACAAACAGATGCAACAGGTGATAAGTGGAAAGGCAAGCTGACCCAGAAAGTGGCAACAATGCCTCGAAAACGTAAGATATGTCATCAGTAGAGCTCATACTTCTTATATATGGTGTAATACATGCAGGACATCTCAACTGTCATTCAACTCGTCAACTTTTCCTGCCGCTGACACCCACGTTCCAATGGGGAAAAAAAATCCAATAAAAAAAATAAATCATTTTCAAGTATAATTACTTAGTTGCTGGCATCTGTGTTAGATTTTCTGGAACAAAACTGCATTTTGATTCAAAAATATACATACTAATAATAATATGTTGAGAGCTTTCTGTTGTTTCCAGTAGTAACAGAGAAGCTTGGAAGCAGTAGGCTTGAAAAACTAAAGGTAATACCGCGGTGCTAAATATGCTTCTTGTTTTACGCAGAGTTATAAAAAGAAGACAAAGTAGGAGTTGAATTATCACAGAAGAAGAAAGAGATCGATTTTGAGAGAAGTGAACCAAAAATTGCAGGGCAGCTGGCAGCACACGTGGGCTTTCTCAGTTGAGCTCAACCCCCCAGCGATGGCTGCCAGGGCACTGCAGAGTCCAGGGCAGCCTCAGAGCATCCTCTTCCAGCATCCCGTGACGTGCACGGGGTCACTAAGGTTCTAAGTAATCTGCTCAGAGAAACCGACCTGCCATTACTGCTTCCTGCAGGTGGCTCTCATTCCAAGACCGTTTTATTCATAAAAAAGTAATTACTGATACCTTTTTGGGCACCATCACATTAATAAATGTGTGAAGGAGGAGACAAGTTTTATTAAGGATCCAGTTTTATTATTTTACAAATATTGCTTGTTAGTCTAACGCGGGTTGGGAAGCTTTGATGGTTCCCTGGAGCTAACTGATTAATAATCATTGCCAACTGCATTTTAAATTTTAATTTTGGCCTTGGCTGACCTGCCTAAATGATTCCCTACAGCTACGAAACCACTTTCTACCGTACTTAGAATATTTGGGCATTGTGTGAATCGTTGAAGTGCACTGGAGGAAGCGAGCAGCGGTGTTATTTCTCCTACACATCAACGTTACAACACAGAGAAAACACACAACCTTCCCTTGGCATTCCTGCCACGTCAGGAGCACGGTCTGAATGGAAGAAGATAGGAGAGCAGAGAAATGTGCTCTCCTGAATGCAGGAGATGGGGCAGGATGGAACGCGTGGGCTCCGTGCTCCGTGAGCACACTGCAGACATTTTGTTCACCTGCAGGGAACCCGCTCTGCAATCCCCTTTTGTTTAAAAACATCAGCAGGCACCTGAAGTACACTGGCTTGTTATTACAAACTTCTGCTTCCGAATCTCTCTAATACCTCTTACAAGGTTACTGGAAGTCATTTCAGATGAAAAATAATTAAGGAGCTTTTGTATATTCTAATTAGATGCAACTTCTTTCGCACAATGCTACGCACAGATGAAAGCTGGATCTCAACAAGAAATATCTAATGACTACATTGAATAAGCTGTTAAGAAAATTCATTTATGCTAAATTTTATTGTACTGGAAATGAGAGTCATTAAGAAAGGATGCATTACATTTTCTTAATTAGGTTTGGAAAAAAAAATACGTTATCTTACAGGAAAGAGTATCAGGCAAAGAAACCTCGAGTATTTTACCCCAATGCTTATGGGCTTAACACTTGTAATCTAGTTTTCCCCATCTAAAGAAGCACTTAGAAATATAGAAAATAGATGTTCAAAACAAGACGTGCTCCTGCCCTCCTAGTTCCCTTGCAATCACACGTAGACCCGGACAAAGACAGAAAGCTCTTTCAGAGCAATGAGAATGGTTTGGAATAT
This sequence comes from Numida meleagris, assembly GCF_002078875.1. Classification (NCBI taxonomy): domain Eukaryota; kingdom Metazoa; phylum Chordata; class Aves; order Galliformes; family Numididae; genus Numida; species Numida meleagris. The sequence continues at coordinate 2,472,781 of NC_034421.1, forward strand.
TAATCTACATTGCATATCCACCCAGAAATCGGTGCAGACGTGGCCTTTAGGAACATCCTGACAGAACACCATGGAAAAAATCCATGCAAGCTCCTCTTCCAAAATAAGAAATGGGGAACAATTGGTATAGGGCCACAAAAAAGAGACAGTGCCCTGCTGAGAAGAAAGCTACGCTCGCTTTCTTTCGTGTCACTTGCTTGAAAGGAGACCTTTGCACAGTACAGGGATTTGGTGAGTTGCAAACTTGATCACTGTTTAACTGATGCATCTGAAAAATGGGGGAACATAACATTTTCTCAAAAGCTGTCGTAACAAGAGTGGACAGATCGGTGTCCAAGAGCTTTTCATTCCTTTTGTCAAAATACAGTGATGATGCTCTATCACTACAGGTGATGTGGAAAGGCAAATCACCGTTACTATGACAGAGAAAATGTTAAAAACCAAACTAATCTCTTTAAAGTGGGTACGCTTAATTGATGGCATTGCAGTCGATCTGTAACTGACAGCCATCAAATGGAAGGATTTGCAAAGTCATGTGAATGATGCTATTAAATACTATATTTCCCCACGAGACTGTTGGAACCAAATGCCCAAGTAAATATTGTGACAGCTTTGTTTCACACTGAAAAAATGGCAGAGGCGCAGAGACAGAAGGTTTCCAAGTAAGACCCTCTGCAGCTCTTTCTGAGATAGGCTCTGAGAGGTGCACTTGTGACCTTCAACAGCATTAATTCAAAGATTTGGAAAGACAAGTGATTTGATTTGGAGCCATAAAGCAGGATTAGAGTTTTTTAATCTATTTCTCCCTTTTTGTAAAATGTAGTGAGCATTTACAGTAATGGAAAAGACAAGACGAAATCTCCTTCCTCTGCCATAAACTAAATGGGATGATGAACAGATTTAGCAAGACACAACAGCCATGGATGGACACGAATTTAGCACAGACATGAACTTCCTCCCTTGTTTTCTCCTCTTAAGCCACACATAAGTGCTAAGCAAATGGGCCAGAAAGCTATTCCAAATCCTTTCCCTACATGAGATGGAAATGAGTTTCTTCAGAATGCTATTAATGGCTAACCCATAAGGGGGTTGGTGCAGGGAAAGCCACGCGAGTGCGGCAGCTTTTCCAACGCTCAGTTTAGTAACTTGAATCACAAACCTCCACTGATTTTACTGGAACATCACGCAATAGTGGATGTTACTAATACTTCCTCCTTTTGAATCAGTTGGAAATGATGAGGAAATATCTCCAGTATCTAAGAACTTCTACTTATAGCTAGGCTTAGAAGCCTTATAACCTGACATTTCAGAATCTTCAGTCCTCTGTTTTGTCCCCAGAAACCTGAGCTGCTTACTCAGATTTCCCAGTACTTAGGCTCTTCAAAACCTGATCTATTAGTATGGACATGACTTGCTGGAAATGACTGAAATTATAAAGTAAATAAATAAATAATGCAGCTCTGGCCATCTGGAGCATTTCCAGGACAGAATTACTGATACTCAGAATGTATTTCCATGATTCTTGATAAAAACATCTAAGCTTGAGACGCACAGCTTCTTAACTCAGGTTCATCTGAGCATTACCCTGGTACTCAGCTTCCAGATCTGAGTCAGTGTTTCTGCGCAGCTCAGGGTCACGCAGGCACTCTCCCTGCTCAGAGCCCTGGAGCCATCTCCTCACCCAGAGCTGCAAAGCTGGGCTGCTGTAACACTGCTGCAGACCACAAGTGCAGCCCTCCTGCTTCCATGTGCCCTACTGCACGCACAGCCTGCATCGCTCCGTCCGGAGAGCTGCAAAAAGACATATGAACAGAAATCCACAGGAAGGGGCTGAAGTAAAGGTACATGTTAAAGTGCTTCTTGTAAAACAGTGAAATTGTTGTACTGGGACGCTAAAAAGCAGCTGACCCACCAAGAAGTTAATCATTAGTGCTTTAAAAGCAATTCCTGCACAATATGGCATCCTGCGGGTGTCACGAGGGGGCCAGGGGAACGCTGGCAGGGCTCCAGCACAGCTCTGCACATCACCTGCCACCGAGACACAGACAGTGAATGCAGAAGTTGGTGTGTGCACTAGAGGGGCTGCGACCATCGCGCCGGGCTGCTCGCAGGCACCCTGGTGAGACAGGCAGCGCTGTGTGCTGCTGCTACCGAGAGCGCAGCGTGACGTCCACTGAATCCTAAATGCATAGTTTGAATAATCGGATGATGAGAGCACTCATGTTCGGGAACGTACATCATAAAGCCAAGTGGGGAACAGCAGCGTGTCTGACTCGGTCAGGACAGGAAGCACTGCCTCTTCTACACTCAGTGGAACATTTACTATGGTTATGCTTGGTGTGCTCGTGCTGCTGCTGTCATTAGTGCAAAACTGACCAATGGACCGGGGAGGGGAAAAAAAAGCAAAGGTTTTCCACACGTGGCAAATTAAATGTGAAATCACAGAGTGATATGGCTCAAAGAAAGACGGAGCATTGCAGATGCTTCACTGGAGAGGCCGGGAGATTTAGAACCCTGGCCATACACAGTGTGGGAAATAGTGATTTACAAAACTCTGCTCCGTAACAGATCCAATGTAACCAAAACAACCGATTTCCTTTTCTGCCTCATATACCCCTGCACAGCAGGCAACGTGCCTGCGTGCCTTTGCACAATAGCCCCATGCAGCACCAAACCCAGAGAGTGAGAATGCCCTCTGCATCCGCCCCGCAGGAATAGCTGTGGGTATACTGGCACCCTAAAAATAGCCAAGGTGTGGGTGCTGTGGCGACAGCTTTGTAGGGTTTGTGAGTAATGCTGGGGCTGCTAGGGAACTGCAAACAAACTGCCCAGGCTCCAGCAGATGCCACAGGGGACTGTAGGATGACGATAAGGTAACTCTACTCTCTTATTAAGACAAGTCCACTTTCTCTGCCACGAACGGAGACAGAGACTTCCTTTAAGATGAGGCAGATCTGTCCAACCGTTAAAATCAGTCAGCTAACATTCCGTTTTACATGGATTTGTATGCTCTGATTTAGGTCAAGGGGAGGAATACTGCTCAGAGGCAGGTAGAACTAAAAATCAGCAACACGGAAAGTTGGAGCAGTCCTGAGACAAAAGCTCTGTTCTCTGCAGTATGAGGAAAAGTACAAGCCTTTGAAATCAGATAGCAGCAAACGTCTGCCCAGGTTCACAAAAGCAGCCAAATGCAAATTTACCCTCTATCTGACTCCCTGGATTCAGGCAGTTCCTTCTGTAACTAAGGACTGTGACGGAAACGGCTAAAAGCAGGGTGAGCTCAGCAATTCCATCCATAGCTAACACTTCCTCCAGAACCTTTAAAAAATAACCCTTCAGTTATTAAAGCAAAAGCACCCTCCACCACAACCCCTCTTCTTTGAGAGAAAGCTGCTTTTTCAGCTTCAAGGCCCAACTTTCGCTTTGGCTGAGATTCACAATTCGATCAGAGCTGCAACAGCTGATGAACTTCAAGGTAACTGACGAGCTCCTACATTACATCAGCTGCATCTCCCTGCCATGGAGAACACTCCCTGTCCTGGCCCTTCTGGCACGGCATTGGCAGTGAGACGTTCCTGCTCTGCGCAGCAGTTGGTGTCAGGGCTCACAGAGCTCCATCTCACAGACGTTACACGAGACAGTCATTACATCCCGGGGACAATGGCAAAGTCACAACTCAATGAGTAAAACATCTGCAAAGGAGATATTTCTAACAACTTGCTAATGCTTTGAGGAATGTCGGGTGAAGCCCCAGAGCATCTAGAGCGGCTCAGCACCTCGGGAATGCATGCACTGATGCAGTGGCACTACGTGCCACTCAGGTGTGTTAAGCTCTACCAATCATGTTGGGGGGGTCTTCCTATTTATTCAGGCATTTTAGAAGATCAGATGTTGGAATATCAAGATTTTTCCAACAGCTTTCTTCCCAAGATTATTAACAGAAAAACTGTCCAAAATATTCATTTATATCTCCATTAGACTCAATGTCCATTTGCTTTTGCGCTTTTGTGATACCCGGCATCCTAGTTTTAATATCAAGGTTTCACACCAAAGAGGCTGTTGCAAACACCTGCCCTCCCAGCCAACAGGGAACTCACCAAACCTGCCACCTCCCCCAGGCCTCCTGCGGGGCCATGACAAGAGCAGCAAATTGCTGGAGAGAGAATCTGCATTTTCTTCCTATCTGCTCCCAAACAAGACGTGATCTCACTCCCAAACCAGTGGTCCTGGCACGCCCAGCAGCAGGACCTCAGGGCACACGGCTGTGCCTTCCTCCCCTCACTCCTCCTGCACTGCACAGTAGACTCCCACCTCTGCCTTTCCACGAAGGTGGAGGACGGACCAATGGCACAGCCTGTCAGTGAGAGCTGCTGACAGACCCAGCTGGTTCTGGATGGAGAAAAAACAGTCTGTGGATGTTTAGATTTCCGCGTGTTGGTTACTCTTAGTATCTAAAAGCTGAAGCCAATGATGAGGAAACATTAAGGCCCAGGCCAAGTTTGAAATTCATAAAGATTAAGGCTGGCACCAATGAGAACGACTTAAGTTCAGAATCACACATGACAAATCATCACTGACAAGGCTTAAAAATATGCTTACACCTTGAGAGGAAAAGCAGCAAACTTAACCTGACACGAGCACATCCAGTTTAGTTTAAATTTAGAAACTGCTTTTCAGCACTTATGATTGTGGCTGTCCACGCCGAGGAGCTCTCCATGCAGTCACCTGGTCCCCATGGATGACTGCTGCTGTGATTTTCCTTCACCTCAGCGGCTTGGTCACAGCTGCAGCCCAGCAGATGAAGGCTGCCCCGGGCTGTGCACTGCTCCCCGCAGCACTGCTGCACAGTGCCATGTTCTCCAGCCGTGCCACTTCCCCACTCCGTGCCAAACTGTCTTACTCCTGTGTTCCGAAACATGCCCTTGCTTTGCATTATTCTGGTAAGCACCTTATTTTTACTTTCTTATTTTCTAAGGAAGTCTCTGACATTCTCACTGAAATTTAAGGCAGGGATACAAAAACACATTCCGCAGAGGAAACCAAAAAGACAATGCCTTGGGAAACGCCCTGGTGACACACAGTACCAGGAGAGTATAAATCATGGCAGAGAGAAAAGAAACGCACCCTAGCAGCTTCTTTTTCCAGTGTTAACGCGCAGTAGGTAACATTCGAAGGCTCAGGTAATTCACAGCAATATCCAGAGAGTGCTGTTATCCGTTTCTTCTGCAAAGGACACCAGCCTTGTAATTCCTCGTACTTTGGGTGACATCTATTCTCATTTCTATTGCTTTGATGGGTGATGGAGAAATCCGTATGTGCAGATCCATACAGCAACATCTTGCCAAGCTAAGCACGGGAAGAGAAACATTTCTAGCAGAGAGCGACTTGCCAAGGCAAGCGAGCTCTGCCAACATTTAGCACCAAGGAAGGTCAGTTGGGTTATAATGACATGTAATGAGCATTCTCATGAATTGCAACATCTTTTCACTTGAAGGCGCACGTTGCTTAAAACAAGCATGGATTTTATTTCCTATTTTCTAAGAATCAAAGTAAGGAGGCTTCCTGACCTTGGATTTAAATGTGAATCATCCTAAAAGAAAAGAGGCATGTCATTGTTAAGAGGAAAAGGAAGAGCTCTGTGCAGCCACTAACACCCAGCTCTTCCCTCCTGCGTCGCTCTGTTCCTTTCTTCCTGATCAGTACCACTGTTCTTTTTTTTAAGCATTATTCCACATTTTCTTTTCTCCTTCTCATAGTTACATAACCCCGCTGTCTCCCTTTTTGCTTCAGCACCCTATTTTAATCCTCTCTATCTTCAGATCTGCCTGCCTGCTGTCCCAGCAAGCTGGAGAATCTGCCACTGGGAGACTTTCCTCTTCTATTTCTGCAGGCATGCTGCGATGGCTGCGCTAGGGAGAACTGTGTGGGGGAATGCCTGAGCTTTCTCATGGGGGGAAGAGGAGAGATAAAAGTTAGCAAGCAGAGACATTAATTTCTCCCTCTTTCCTTTTCCCAAAGGCCAATGCAAAGCGGGAGGGAGGAAAAAAACAACAGCTGTCTCTTCGTTAGCCCATTGCAGCTAGAAGGATGGGGGGTATCTGCAGGAGCTCACCCCCAGCCCAGCAAGGAGGGCACTGCAGCAGCACACCTCCTGCCTTGGCCTTCTGAGCAGAACACACAGGGCTGCTGTGGAGGCAGAGCTCTCTAAGCACATGTCCCACAAAGCAATAGCTGTTATTACCTGTGCTTTATTTCCTCCGTGTAAGATGTTGATTTTTCTCCCCGACGTTACTGCTAGAAACGGAAATTCAATCTTCTGGTGAAGAATTTCTCTTTATTTCATCCCACATACCGGGAAAGATGGTTCTGCACTCTGAGAGAAGCACTACCTCTTATAAAACGTATGACCTACAAAACAAGCTGAATTTTCCCTTGCATGTCAAAAGTCTGCACGTAACAGAACTCTCACTGCATGATTTCTAACATTTTCCTTTGAAAGTTATCAAAATTAAAACAAATTCCTGACAAAGCTGAAGCCTCAGTTGTGCTCTCATGCTGTGAACAGTCAGTCTCTTAACTAATAAAAATGACTGCTTTAATTATTACATGGTACTTCAAGTTCCACCTGTACTGCAGGAGGTTCACGTGTCATCGGGGAATTAAGACGCCACCTCACTTAGCACGATTTAATGTCAGGTTTTCTGCTGTAGGTGGGGCAGATCATAAATCCTCAGCGCCCTTTTGTTTACTTCCAATTACATTGTGCTCCTGCATCTGCAGGTACCTTATCCTCCCACAAGCACACGCAGACTGAAATCCCTGACCCGCTGAAGTTGTCGGGGTTTTTCCAATGGGCTCCCGAGGACACGAGGAGGTCACAGGACACACAGGGCAGAGCGTGCTCTGTGGTTACATTCATTTGGCAGTACAGCATCTTACTGCCATCCCCATAAGTGTACAAAATTCAAATCATCCATTGCTGAAATAACCCCAGACAACGTGCTGCCATACCTAGAGGTGTGGGGCTCTGCTATTACTAGACCGTGCTGCATCGCCAGCATGCTGTTTCAAGGTCATTTGGTAAAGGTTAAGCAAAACTCTGCAGTCAAATTAGTTCAAATATAGTTTCATTCTCTCTCATCTAACAAGGAACAAATCCGTACAGATAACAGCAGAACACCAACCAAAACCCCACAGCTTCTTCCTTTGCTTTCCAAACCTGAAAATCATTATCTCTAGATCCGCCACTTACTCGCACACATACCAGCGTACAGTTGGAGCAGATGGTTCAAAGATAACTGTCAATCCATCTGCAGTTCAAAACAGTGGTGAACCATTCCAGCTGTTTTCCAGATCAAAAATATTATTGTCGTTTTGCTATCACTGCGTGCTGAGGGTTATGTAACAAAAATGCACATGTCCCTCTGCCTGGAATGCAATTAATTTCCTCCCTCCCCACTGAGAGTGGTAAGTAACAACTCAGACAGTCTGCGTGCTTCAGTTTTAAGCACGGCCAGAGATGCGGCGATGGAATTACTCCCCATGGTAACCCACTGCTGGTAACACGCCAGCCCTCCGCAGGTCTTAGACACAGGGTCTATTTGGTAGTTCGGGGAAAAAATAAATACTACTTTCCTGCTCATACATGACCTTTTACTATCTGCAGCGTACCGTGAATGCTTTGTTTCAGCTCTCTATTTAAAACATAGACATTGCTTTATGTTGGAATTCAAAGTATTCTAAATCAGTATGCTAGCTAAAGTAATTGCTTCCGATCCAAAATGGGCCACTGGACTCGCTGTGTACTTTGGTATGCAGAAGTAAGGCACTGTACACTATTAACTTCAAAATGGTGGCATAATCGTGTCTTAATTTACTAATATCCAAACATCATGCATGAGGTTAAGTGAGGACTCCATAATGCAATTTGCTTACACAGAGAGATCATCCAAAACTCCTTTGCTTAAAACGGTGCACTTCAACAAAACTGATTTCCTCGATGCATTCTTTTCTGCAATACGCCCTTCATCTCCGTGAGCGCAGCTAACCCAGGGATATTTATATACCACCTACAAGAGCTCTGGGACAGGAGATGTCTTTCTACAAAATGTTTGTACCGTACTCAACATCCTTCAGCTGTTACTGTGATGTACACAAAATGAGGTGAAAGGGTGTCAAATGAAACGAAGCCTCAGCTTATTACTTAACTGCAGCAGTTTCCTCTAACGCCTCATTTCTTGGTTCAGCCTGTTCTGGATTCCTGGCACGGTTCACAGCTTGCTTCTGCAGGGAGCACCTGCAGCGCTGATAGCAGCCTCACCTGGTTAAATAGGCCAGGGCCAGCTCAGATCCCGACAGCTTCTTGGGCTCTGCTTTCTTAGTAGAGATTCCAGCTTCTCTCATCAGCTTTTTCTCTTCTTTCTTGCGCTCTTTTTTCAATTTTCTTTCCAATTTCCTCCTTTCCTCTGGGGTAAGATCTTCCTCTTCATCTGCTGCCTGAAATAATAAACATTTAAATAAAGCGATTCTGTTTCTATAGGAAGGCGAACAGAACATGCATAAATGCAGTTGAAGGGCACAGTTAATATTTTAAACCAGCAGCTTTGAGCTTCATAATTTTACCATACACCAAACTTCTATGAAGTTCCTACACTCTTCAGCTGACAGAACTGTAAGTGCTGCACTTGCAGAAGTCTGCAGAGGCCTTTTCTGTTGTCTGTAGATGAGTACACTGCTCCCAGCAGAACAGTAATCAGAGCAAGCACCTCCCTTGCTCGGTATTAAACATCATTTCCAAGATTTGTTGTGCTGTTTGTGCTCTCGTAATGAGAAGGGATATGAGCAGCAGAGGCTGTTCAAGGTGCGGGGAGGGTATGGAACTTTTTAGCACGTACACATCTATAAGGGAATAGTGTTCCGTTAAGATCCTGGGACTGTAAGATCACACTGCCCTGGACTGAGAAAACCTCTGCCTTCCAACCACAGGCCTGACTTCCCTTTTGCCAGAAGGGAAGATGTGACATCTACCATCTTCATCCTCTTGATGATCTCTTGGAGATCCTTTGCCAATCCTGGGTAAACATGTGCACAATCCTGCACAAACGCATCCGCACGTATATCCCACAAAGGTTGAAATTTCTTTACGCTTTCAGACAAAACAGTTCTTAAGTCATCTTGAAAACCTAATCACTAAAAACATATGCGTAACTATACTGAAAATGAAAACGTTCGTTTCTCGTACAGAAGAGGAGCATTCTGAGTTTATCAGGGTGAGATCACGCAGTGCAGAAACAAAGAGCTGCTCCACAACAAGCCGAGGCATACCCCAGTGATTCCCAGCACTGTTCATTCATCTTTCCAGGCAGCAGTCCCTCTGATTTGTTAAGAACCAACTGGAAGCATGAAGAATTCCAGCCGAGTGGCTGTTACTCAACATCCCCCTGTGATTTCCACATCCTACTACGTTTTGTTTTCCTGTACGAACACTCTGCAGTCCAAAACTAGCAACGACTGTGCTTCCTCTCCTCTTCTCAATGACACTCTAGAAGGACAAATGTCAGACCTACCAGGCTTTCAGATCTATCAGGTCTTCTGAAGAGATTTAGCCTTTAAAGGGCCCTAACTACTCTGATGATCATCTTGGACAGACCCATGAAGCTTTGCAAACAAGACTCTTACTGTCGGCTTGAATGTTTCCAAGGTGAAGAGCGAAGGGATGGCACTAATTCCTAGCTTACATGATAGTTACAGAGCTCACACAGCCACAAACAGAACTGCGATGCCTTTGCTGTGCTTTAAGGACCTGCTGCTTCCCAGGCGTGCCCTCCGAGCACCCACCTGCTGCTAAGCAGCGTTACTGCTGCTGACCTGCAAAGCAAAGCGCAGGAGAGCAGAGAACCTGAATGCAGTCTGATTTGCCAGTAAACCTGCTGAAGACCACACGTCAGTTCAGTGACAATTCCTGCATTATCCAAGTCCACTTTCACTCATCTTTCCAACTCCCTGTTTTCAAAGACCAAAAAAGGACACAAGGGGACATCAGAATAAATGGGAGTAAGGCAGTGAAGTGGATTTGCTTTTTTGTTTTGTTTAAAATGCTTTTCATTTCTTGTTCTGGAAAGCCGGCATCCACCCCAAAAAACCAACATACGCTGCATTTGTATAGATAACATTCCATACCTCATGCTAAGAAGAAATAATATTTAGGTGAAGGTAGGCACGTTACTGTCCTACAGGAAACAACAGCTTCCTTGGAAAAGCCATCCCGGTACTCGCTGAAATAACAACCCCGCCACGCAGCCCTGAAAGCACCAGGGGTGGTCGTGTATGAAGTGTTTGTAAAAGATCACTCCGGCAGCTGTCCGACAGACGACACACTACGCTTAATCTTCTTTTAAAAATATTGCAACGAATTTGTTTACTTTTCTGCAAGCCACGAAGCTTTCAAATAAAGTGCCCGTGGCACGTCATTAGAGCAGCTCTGATAAAGAGGCCTCCGCTGCTTCGGACTTACAGTAACTGCTATCTCCCCACCTTCCCCTCCCCCACGCATTCCTCACATTATCAAAAAGCTTTTTATCCCTCTCCCGACTGCTCCATTAAAAACAAAACAAGTCGCTCCCTCCCCATAAGTGGGTCCCAACATAAATACCGGGCCCTAACAACGCTTGCTCCCGGCGTAACAATTTCGGCACTGTAGGCCATCTGAAACATGAGCATTGTTCTCCCTTCGGGGCTGGAACCTTTCCAGGGCTGAAAGAGTTGGGATTTACAGCTCAAGGTACCCTTCCGATAGCACATACCGTCATTCTGTCCAGCGAAAACAGGATTCATTAGCTTCTGTTTGGGGCTCCCAGCACACGCCCTGCAAACAGCTGCAGTTTGCTCAGACACCTCCTGTTGCAGATGTACTTTTATCCGTGGTTAGCGGTGTGTACCACAATCTGTCCTTGACTGGTTTTTAATTTGAAAACCTCCAGCTTCAGTTGTTCCATAATTTGGGAGCACGTTCTCCCCTGAAGCTGAGGTTCGTTGTACCATAATTAAAAAATAATCATCATAAAACAAACACAAAACAGCACAACAGGAACCAATCTTCCCCGCAATGCGGGACTCAAAAGAAAGCAAACCCAAAGCTTTCCATGCAATGGAAAGCCTCGCTGTTTTTTCCTTCAACTTAAATGCCCTCTGCTATGGTCCTCTACTGATGCACCTCTCCTTCAAGTCAGCAGCACTGATTTTTCACCCTGCTTTCCCTGTATCGTTAGTGTGACTGCTGCTCTGAAAGATGCGACCAAAGTTTGTGAGCCAGCCAGATTCCGATTCTTAGCAATTCCTCATTATTTAAATTAAAAACAATACAAAGCAAAACAAACAGCGACCCAAACACTAAACCCAAAAACCAGCAGGGACTTCATTGTGTTGAGGCCATAAATATTCCGCGTTGTCTCCTTCTACATTTATAACGTGACATCGCAATTTGTAGCGCTGCCATTTATCCTTACTACAACACTGTAAAGCCCCTATTTGAGCGTGCGATACACTTGTTTATTGACGTGATAAATTTAAAACACGTGCGTACAAAAAACCACAACGCTTGCTTATTTGCAAAGCCGGGAGAGAGCTCCCACTGCACCTTGGGCCGTGGGCTCATTAGATCTCCGTCTCCGCGAGGTCAGGCCGGGTCAGCACACTTGAATGAATGGCATTGAGGGGAGAGGCGGCGTGCTGGCATGATTAAGGAGGTGGGAGCCTTCCGCTTGGAAGTTTTCCAGAAGGCCTGAAAAGGTGCTCAAAGGGGTATTGCCATTGGGTGCCATGTTTTGAGAAAGAGACGGACCCTCAAATCTTCAGCGTACGTGCTCATAAAAATCGCTGTCGTACCTCCAAGGGAAAGAAGATGAGAGCTCAGACGTCTTCAAGCACATCGCTAGAGTTCGTGCTGCACTACAGCAATCTGCATGCAAAGGGCCGGGACTGCCAATAGAGCCTTTCATCAGTGCCAGCCTCCAAATTTCCCATTTGTATGTAATACATAATACAGCATAAATAAATAATCTGAGACATCTGACTCACAAACTCTAGAGGCCTCCACTGCGGCAGTTTTAGAGTTCAGTTAAAGCTTCCCATTATTATTTGTTGTCTGGAAATATCGCATCAACGTAAAATACTTGGTATGTTGTCTTTAGCGACGTGTTTACCTCTCATAAAGGGGGAACCCTTTCAAACTGAAGTGAGTAGAGGATTTAGCAGCGTCAAGCGGTCTTGCTAAGCAATTCCAAACAGAGAACGCCAACCCTAACAGCGAGAGGGACTGGAAGGGGCAGAAAGATTTGCCTGGGTGGGGATTTCCTGAAGACACGGGGTCCTTTCTTTTTACAGGAAGAGTGGCACAAACAAACAGGGGTATAAACAGCTTCAGCTGGCGGTGCAGAACTGTGCTAGCTGACAACCACAAGGGGACTAACGGCACATTCATCTGGTTGTGTTTCAGCAGAGAAATAAGCACTTTTCTAACTAGTTACCAGATTTATAGCTAACCGAACGTCCGAATGTCCTCTGCTGTCTCACGCTGCGGTAGAACTGAGGATATCCTGTATTCTGCTCCTCCTTCCCGCTCAACAGTGCGGTCCAGGTGCTGACATCCACCAGCACAGGCCTGGAGCTGCTCCTGCAGAGGGGCTCAGCACCGCCCAGCCCAAGGCTGAGCATGGCAGCAGCCTCAGCACAGCCCTGCCTGCCAGGAAACGGAATGCAAAGAACCAGCAGAGCAGAGAGGTGATGGAAGAGGAAACCTGGCAGAGGAGACAGGAAGAGGGCTGGAGAAAGGAAGGAAACCGAAGTGACTGTTAGTACCAATGAACCCAGTTCCTCCAAAAGTCAGAGGGCTGCTATCTCCTTCTGCCAGCAGAGCAGCACCACGGCAAGGCAAGCAACATCAGAAATTCAGAGGAATCAATTTTAGCATGCCCAGCAGTGACAAATAAGGCTTATAAAGAAGGCTTCACATTTGTGAACTCCAAAGAGAAAGAAGGTGGAACGGGGATACAGCTTGCTTCACAGTAGCAGCACTGTGCTGCTCTGTTTGTTCATTAAGCTGATGTTATTTCATAACCTTTAATATAGGGCAATGTCAAAGGGGCTTTGTTCAGTGCCCAGGATGACTGGCCCCTCACACAACGTGCTCTGCCCACCCACAGCCTCCTGCCCCACGTATGCCCCGGCTATGATATCAGCACACAAAACGCTATTTCTTTCGTACACAACAAATCCATGGCTCGATCAATACCTGGCCATCCACCAGCTCCACAGCAAAAAGCAGAATCTATAACCACGGGTCAAAACCCACAAAGAAGAAAAGCTGGCAAATCCTTCGATGCAAGGCTCAGAAAAGAAAGACTGACAAATGATTTACTCTTTGAGGCTTGCCAAAGATCCGCACTGCAACCACAGCTAGAGAACTGACACAAAGTAGTTCACAGCCATATTGGATTTAAATAATTATTTTTTATCATTTAGCACCTTATAAAAAGTATGACCAGAGAGGGCATACAGAATTCCGCTGCCATGCAGAAAGCAAGCTTTGATTCAAAGGAAACGGTTGTAGAAATACATTTCTTTGTATCATCTCCGTGGGACTTACAGAGGGAGATTTTAAAAAATTCTATATTGTACAAAGAAATAATTAATGCTTTTCATAAAAGCCAGCTGTTTTTGACATCTCAGCTCTTGGCTACACAAACACTGGGAATAAATTACACCGAGTTGATTTGGAAAGGTTTGTGTGGATGCAACCCAGGCAGAAAAGCCTGAAACAAGTTCTGCAGGAAGCCAGACTTAAATAAGAACAAGCTTTTTATCTTCCTGATCCAGGAAAGGGTTTTTTTTCAGTGGTTGTGTCAATGTTAAGAGGAAAACAAACATGTCCTTACATACACAGGCACGGCATGCCCGGAGCACAGGCAGGCAGGTGGCACTGGAATTTGCAGCTGTCATTTGCAATGGGTGCACCTTGAGATCAGACAACGTGCAGCGATGTGATCTTTGTGTGTTTCACAGACTTACACCCCGTTCTAAGGAGCACATCAAGTGTAATCATTAGGAACTGCTGAATAAGAAGAAATCCAACTATTTACTAAATTAAATGAAAGCATTTACAGGCACGGAGAGCAATAAGACTTACAAAAGGAGCTTGTTGCGTTCCACTTTATAGATTGTTTGCCCCTATAAAGTACGTACTGTAACAGATGAAGCTCTAAAGCATAAATTAGTACCATATTCTATTCCTCATTTTTCTCCACCGGTATCAGAGTCCTGAATGCAACAGAAATATTTAAGACAACGGCACGACTGCAGCTTGGGGAATGCAGTTTTGCTTCATTTGCAACTCCAGCACTGCCAGGAATGTTCACATATTTGCAGAAGGATTTCGCTTACTAAGGGTAAGAACCCTTAATTAAACCACATTCACCAATCAGGGGAAGAGAGAAATGAGAAAAAGGGGAAGACAAAAAGGAACCCTCGGGAAGCATTTGTACCCACAGCTCTGTGGCTCACCCGCAGCCCCTCAGAACCAGAAGTGCACAGAGGGATTTTCACGAGCGTACGAGACCGTCGCAGCCGCCTGCGCTGCTGTCGCACCGTGGGCTCCTCCGGGTGCTGACGGCCCCTCCTGGCAATATCTGGCTGCGGGCACACGGAGGTAGAGGCAGAGGAGAAGCTGTTTTGAAATCAGTGCTGGAGGGAGGGGGGAAAAAAAAAAAAAAGAAAAAACAACCCCAAAAAACCCCCAACAAACCACGAGCTCCATCTCCTCCAATGAAAGAGGTACCACAGGGTGTAGGCAGGTTGCCAGGCGCGCTCGGCAGCGTGACCGCACTGCATTGAGTTTCTTTAATGAAAGCCAGGAAAGAACACATTACACAGTGTTTCTTCTGCGAGCTCGCTAGCCTCCAGTGATTGAAATCAATAAAAACAGTCGGCAAGGGGCCCAGTGGGGGAAGAGAGAAACCTCCACTACAGCATTCAGTTTGCTTTGCACTTTCTCCCTCCCCCCTGAAGTTAAACTCAGATCACCATGACAAGCTGCTCCGCTCCCAGCGCTCGCACCGGGATTTGAGGGCAGCGAGCACCTCGGCTCCTGCCGCCCCGCTCAGAGAACGACGGCGTCGCGCTGAGTTCGAATCCCTCCTGGAAAAGTCCAGCGGACAAGTGCACCGCTCCGCACCCAGGAAGGGGCGAGCCCCGCGGCAGGAGGATGTTAGAGGAGCGCGGGGAAGGAGAAGGAGCGATCTGAGCCAGCGGGAGCCCACGTCCCGGCGAGGATGCCAAGCCAGGGGAGCTGCGGATCTGCGGGACGCGCTGGCAGCCAGCGCCCCAGCTCACAGCGCCCTGCACCCTAGGGCAGCCCGGCGCTCGGCGGCACGTCACCACGCGCAGACCCAGGTAAGCGGGAGCCACGTTAAATCGTCCTCCGCTTTGCGCCCAGTATCGGACCGGGAGCTCCGCACCTCGCGTCCCTCCCGGTCCCCTCCCAGGTGTGCCAGCGCTAAACTCGTCCTGCTGGAAAGTTGTGTGTGGGGCCGCTGATCCTCGCCGAGCTACCAAACGCGCACAAAAGCTCTTTGTTTGCCAGTTTGGTGTCGGGTTTGCTCGCTGACAAGGTAGCGCGGGGCCATTGCGTAACCCCCGCGCTGGAGCGCGGCCCTGGGCTGCTCGCGGCGATGGACGCGGCCGCGCTGAGGCTGCCAGTAATGAATTTCTAATGGGGTCCATACTTATCTATGTTATTTATGTATTTTAATCACCATAGCAGCCACACACTCCGTACTTGCACCGAGCTCCATGTGCTGGTTTGCACCACGAACTACAGCAACTTGCATGCACGTGGGTTTCTTGGATTATTATACTGAACAGCAATTTGTAACCGTCTTTTGATACAGCCAAAGGGGCTCTGGGGCACACTGTCCGGGAATGACCAACGTAGGTCTACCCAATGCTTGTGTATTCTGCCACTATATAGCCCTATAAAAATGGGAGAGACACAGATCACAACTGTAGACCTCCAGTCCTTCACAAGTTTTTGGTCAGCTTTAAACAACATGATCTACCTAGACATCAGCGAGACACTGAGGGTGAAATCAAAGCTTGCCTTTCGCCAGGTCAGCACGAACGATGGTGGCTCAATGGGATGGCCAAGCAGCAGGTTCCTGCAGAGCCCCCAGGCACCTGGAGGGCAGGCGCGTGTTGTGACAGACTGACAGTCTGACGGACTGACAGCCCTCCCCATGCCTCCCACTGCAGTGCCACCAGGCAGGGCGTTAAGGCCGGAGCTCAGCAAGTGCGTCTGTATGGGGGCAGGTGCAGCTCTGCAGAACAGCCTGTTAGGGGGTGACGGGTTGTTTTTCTCATCGCATGGAAATGTAAACGAGACCCACGCTTTAAGGGTGAGGTAGAGAACATCTCCGTGATTAGGACTTATTTTTGCACAGAAGTTTGATGAAACTTTTTTAAAGCACAAACATTGCAGAGGCAATCCTTAAACACCAAGAAGTTTTTCAGCTGATTTTATCAGTCCAGTTTTGCACTCTTTGCAAAAAAAACAGTCATAAAATTACAGCTTAGGAGGTAAGAAAATTAACAACAAAAAAAAAGAAAGTCATGATTCAGAATAGAAAATGGTCCCTTCTGACTTTTGGGGCATACCCACAGGCCCACGATTCACCGTACTCCCTCAGTTTTCAGAACCTGTTGTGTGCTCTGCCTGTTCCTGCACAGATCCCTTGCAGAAATCCCAGCACCCATCGAAGGTGTCAGAGCAATCGCATCCCCTCCAACCTGCAGGACTGCTTTCCATTGCTCTTAGAGCTAAATTTATCCTTATGCAGAGGAACACACTGAAGTCTTTTCTTAAAATCCCAAAAAAGAAAAGCTTAGGTGGGACAGACAATGCACATCACTCGAGTTCTAATGATATTCCTCCCCATCAGCCTCCCAGCAGAAAACATAAATGCTATCTTTAAAGCAGGACACAAGGTACTTTTGTTCACAGCAGTATTTTTCAGAAGCAAAGTGGTCTGAGTTTCCATAACGCTGTTAACAGAACGTGTTCTCTTCAAGCACGCAACAGAGAAAAAAAGCATCATGCATTTTCTTAGCCAGAAGAAGCTGTGAGCAAACACAGACACTCTATCTGCCATACCACAGGGCAAGATTTGTCTACATTTCTCAGTTGTGCCAATGGTATTTAAGCAGATTCACTGAGTAGTGACCCAATCCTTCAAACCTTTCCTTCAGACTATGGAGATTGGGAAGAACCCTGTGGTGCTTCCTTGAGCTGGACACAACAAAACTGGACCAATGGGAGTCTTCCCACATTTCTACTAGAATCACAGAATCACAGAATTAGAACTAGCCTTGACAGTCTCTTATCATTAGAAGTACTTCACCCTCAGCTGTCTTCAATATAGTCAGGAGTTCCCAATAACACATTCAATTGTCTGTACAGCAAAACGGACTGGTAAAAGAGCTTTTGGAAAAGAGCACATAAGATTTTGTAACCATCACCAAAGTAGGTGAAACACTTCCAAAGGCGGAAGGACAAAACACTTTGTTTTAATCTCTCCTATCTACATCTTGATGAAGGGAAAGATCTGGAATTCTACAAAACAATCTGAACGATTATTCCAAAGAGGCTGGAATTCAACAATGGCGACAACAACAAAGTGCAACTCTCGGGATGTGCTGAGCACCTGGGTAACCAGCCCTGAGCGAAACATAATACTCGTGTCTGCACTGGGAAAAAGAGCATTTCCATCCCTTTCGAATGAACATGATCTGATACTTCTTGAATACTGTAAAGCTTTGAGAGATCTCCTTTCTTAATTACACCAGCAGATCATGTTGACAGTACTGGAGTCATTCAGTCGAGTATATTTAGTCTGCTCAGTTTCAAGTGACAGCTTCCCTGTAATGTACCTACTCTGACAAAAAAAATGGAACGTAACTAAATATACAGTTAGAAAAGGTACGTTTTTTTCCCCCATCTATAGGAAAGACTAGTGAAACTGAAGATTAATTCCTAAATGAAAATCAAATGTTTACTGATCCCTAACAAAGGTGGTTTACCTTATAATTCCAATAGGTTTGACTAAGGAGGAAATTTTTTTGTTACAGACATCATCAACAGCCTCACTCCTCAACCCTCCCCCCAACCCAAAAAAAAAAAAATAAAATAAAATAAAGAAACAAGTAAAAAATCTCAGATCTCTTTAGCAATAAGATGCCATTAGCTTCAGCTCCGGAGGTCAACAGGATGCACAGCCAGAGTCAATTCTCCTCCTGGTGTATATCCTCTACTTGCAAACTCTGGGTTCTCCCAGACAATTGAAAGAAAAACCAAACAAAACCAGAACCCTCAACAGATTTCTATTCATGAATTTCACATTTAACAAAACTAATATGACTGTAGCTTAACATACTGAGATTGTTTCAAAAACAAATATTCCAGAATGTACCCCGTATTTAAGCACGCTTACATACACACAGGCACAAAAATGCAGGTACATGCGATTTTAGCCTGTGAAGAAAGAGTGGGCAGGATTTTTCTTCTGCAGAACGTATTTCTTTCGTGACCCAACAGCCCTAAAGTAGACACCCACAGCAACACCAAGAACACTCTACAGCTCAGCACTGAGAGAGACAACCGCCTTGATCGCGTCCTGTCACTTGACTTGCTTTGCAGCAGGGTAAATGCCATGGGAGGATAGAGAATTTGATCCTAAGAGACATCTGAGCACACAATAAGGAATAAAGGGGAAGAAAATTATATATTTTTGCATTTCAGTATGTCCAATGATAACCAGTCACGGATGACTTAGATTGTGACGATTCCTGCAAAATACATATAATTTCCATGAATAGACCTTTGAACCCCTGTGTGAGCCTGTTTAAAGAAACAAGTGCTATAAAGCTCCACTTGTATCTCCTGTGCAGTTCAGTTCCCACTGAACATCCCGTTCTAAGAAGTTTGGTCTCAAGAAGAAAGGGAAAGGAAGGATGTTTCCAAGAGAGAGCACACATTGCAGCACCTCGCCTTCCTCCTGGCCTGCCTGCTGCCCTCCCACTCCAAATCATAGAATGGTTTGGTCACGTAGCTCCAGCCCCCTCCCCCCGATGCAGCCCAGGATACAGTTGGCCTTCTGGACTGAGAGCACACATTGCCAGCTCATGCTGAGTCCTTCGTCAGCCCGAACTGTGCTGGCTGACCAAACACGACCGGTAGGAAGAAAGAACCTGAACAAGCTTGCCAGATTGACATGGTCCCCTGAAAGTTCCTTAAGACAATCTCACCAACAGCTTCTGCATTCTTGAAGTCTCTGACATTACAGTGCAATCTCTTCCCGAATCCTACTTAGCAACATTTCCCTTATTTTTGTCTTGAGTTCCCTGATAGCTGTATGTCTATGACTGACATTCAGAAGCCCTCCGAATTCATCACGCAGTCCTGGGACACTGAGATGACATCTGTTCTTATAGCATCAGGTGTGCCTTCATCATAGAGGAGGAGCAGAAAATTGAAAAACAATTATAATTTCAGATCCTACATTAAGACCTGTCGACTGTTGAGTAGAAAAACTCCACGAAAGCTGTTTGCGCTCCCACACACCATGCTAAAGAGCATCGTTGTGAGGGCAGCACAAAACAAAATGTGGTTGGTGTTTGTTTTGAAATTAAGACAGCTAGCAAGGTATCCTACAATAAAATTTTATTCATCTACATTTTAATAATAGCTAGCTTACACATTGATAAAGCTAATGCTATGATTTACGTGAACTGAATTTATAACTCGCTCCGGTTTTACACGTATAAGTTACATTTTGTATGTCTGATAAACCAAGTGAGGTGGTTTACTCCTGACAGCAGACAGCAGGACTACCCGAATGGAAAGACAGATCTTCAAGAATTATTTTTTTTTTATTTTAACTGGAAAACAAAAGGCAAAAAGTCAGAATTCTTATTCGAGTGGCAGTGGAAAAGCTTCCTATTTCTTTTTAATTGTAAGCAGTACAACACAGATTAAAACAGAAAATTCAGCCATAAATCAAATGTAAAATATTCTGTCTTAACAAGAAACTTTCCAGTATTATGAAATGAGAAAGCAGCTGTACTTCCCCACTGAAAATTAAGCTAAACATCAAGATGTCCCTAAAACGCCTTAAATAAAATTGCAATCTCTAAATCCAAAGAAAATCTGCTTAGGACAATTAGGTTCTCCCTTTTTTTCCTTTTATTTTTTAAGCCATCTTTTGAAATCAGTATTTTCCCTTGGAATTCTGGGAGGTACAGCCATGCTGGAAGGTTGCAAGGTGGAACTGGAGAGCATTGGCTTCCTCTCAAGACACCAAGACAAAACCATTTCACTCCTTACATACCATCTTCACAGATTCCCTGCATGAAGTCCGCATTTACTTAATGCTTCCAGAAAATCTGTCATTGACTTCTGTTAATTGACTCACAAAATTCCAGCGCCAACCTCCCTTCCCCTCTACGTGACCAACCAGCAAGCAGCACCAGCACAAGGTGCAAATCTACCATCAGCTCCAACGTTCAAGTTACAAACAGCACCTATTTTGTACCTGCACACTTAGATCTTACTATAATTAGCTTTGGGACACAACTGGAAATAAAAGATAGTATTCTGATTCATCAAACGCTCCCGACAGCTTTCATGGCAGGAAGCGTGGTTCATGTTGGCAGGTTCAAGGCAAACTCCGCAGCTTGCCCGAAGTAACAAACAGAAACCAGCGGTGGAACTTCTCAGCTTAAAATTTCCTAACTTCCAGGCATATGTTCAGCCAGAAAAACGTATTACAGAATGACATTCTCTCCTTTCATCCAGCTCTTATTCATTTTTAGACAAAAAAAAAAAAACCAAAAAAAAATCAAACACTCCTTAACTATTTTGCTTTGTGTACCTTTTTGCAAGGCAGCTCTGCTGCAGGTTTCTGCGGCTGCCCCGGCTGGCTGCGCTCACACAGCCCTGGGGACTGCACCCCCGGTGCCTTGGGAACCTCCACCCAGCTGGGGGCCCCTGGCCCAGCAAACCCCTCACCAGAGAAAACCTAAATAACTGCACAAAGCCACTCAGACAACACTCTTCTACATCTGAGATGGAATTTCGTAATTACTTCGAAGGTTCCTCCCGCTCCAAAGGAGGCCGTGGGGCTGCAGGAGTGGCTGTGCTCTATCAACCAGTGCAAAGCAGCACGGCGATATGTACTGGGGAACCCAAATGTCACACAAAATGAAGAGAAAAATACGAACTGCATACACGAGGCCCTCACTGCCAGAACATATAGAACGTTCCTCAGCTGACAGCTTTATAACTGTAAATGGTTCTGCAAATGAAATCCAAACAAAAGAGCGGAGATGTTCTCTAAATCACTCAGCTATTGCTGTTTAGCGAAACCAGCAACCACGAACTCCAGCAAACAAAAAGAGGTACTTTAAGTGAGTTTAATGAATGGAAAAAATGTCAGGATTCTTTCTTTCAGCTCTATTTTTCTGTATTCGCGAACCTATCCACACCATGATTCAGTTCACCCTGACATATACTGTATCACCAACAATCAATCACGTCAACTTTTTATATGTTGAGAGAAGTCAGATACGGAGTGATAAAAACGAGTTCAGGCAGAGGGCACATGCTGAGCAGCTGTGAGTCCATTCAAGCTGTCTGTACGCCTAAGCGCTTGATGCCATTACTCTGAGCTCTGATTTCTTCCTTTCCCGCCTTACCCTGAAATATCCATATTATATTATAATAGAAATCATTAACTTACTGGAGGAAATACAGTCACGTGGTGACTGCAGCAGACCAAACAATACGCTTGTAAATTAGACGTCGTATATTTTGCTTACAGTAAAAGATTATACAGCCACCTGCTCTGTTCAGGCTCTAAACAGAGCTTTCTGGTGAACAAACGAATCTCAGCTAATTGTTTCAGGCATGATTTAAACCATCCTAAGGTAGAACTGCTGCCAAAAGACACACCCCGTGCTCTCCTGTCTCCCCCCTGGTTGGCCCCAGTGTTGGTACAGCCTTGTTAACACCTCTGGGTTCGAACAACCTCCCCATTCCATGACCAAACCATGACCGAACCATGGCACCCGCCAAAGGCTGCTTCAAACCCAAGTCTGGGAATGGTTGTGGCAGCAGGAGGAGGAGGTGATGCGAAGGGGGAGGTGTGTGGCTAGACAGCTCGTGGGATCATTTTTGCACCCTCTGCTTCAGACACCATTCCTTGAGAGAAATAGAAGTGTAAAATATTGAACGTTGCCGTGTGTATCCGACCTTTTAAGTAGAAGGGGGTGATGACTTTCAGCTTGCCAACCCAAATAATCACAGATCTTTTGGCATTTGCTGCTTTTTAGGGGTGCCGTGTATAGCACAGCTATTTTCTCTCTAATCTCAAAATGACAAGAGAGATGCACTGAAGGCAGGAAACATTATTTTTCCTTGGCGGCCCGATATCAGGCTGTGCCCATGACACATGAGGACGTGCCAGTCACCAAGAGTCTGATGCTGCTGTCAAAAATCAGCAACAACATTTCCAATGACCTCAGCCAGTGACTAAGAAAAATCAGGCAAAGGAGGCAGCAGGGAGTAAGGAAATGTTTTAGGAAAAAGGAACAAGAAACTCAAGGGAGTCGGAAGAAGGAGGGTTTATACGCAGTAGGGAGCAGGAGGAGAACTGAAAGCCCGAGGAGCAGGGCTGTCTGATGAGAGTGCAGGACGTGGCAGGGCAGGAAGGGGCCCCGCTGGAATACACGGGGTAATCCAAGGAGCAAGGAAGACCGGCGGATGTGCTAACTCCCGTGAAATACCACAAAGGGAGAGTACAGTGGGATAAGAGAAGGAAAGGCAAAAGTAAACGTGTGAGGAGAAGAAACTTGGAGAACGTGCACAGTTTGACTAGAATACTTGCTCTTCCTCCATCCCTGGAGAGGTGATCAAGAGTAAAAATGGCCTCTCCCCACCCAAAGCACAGGAGGGAGCAAGCAACCTGGGACACCAGGCACAGAGGGCAGCTCTCCATCACTGCTCACACGTGGATGCTTTAGATGGAGTACAATCTGAGAACGTGGAGTAGAGAACGGGAGCCAACGAGCAGCTGCCCAGAAGGCAGCTGCTACTTCTCACAGTTAAGCAAACTAGAAAGAAAACCAAAACGTCATGGTAGATTTAAATGTATGATTTGGAACATGAGTTTTGCTTTAACCCAAGACTGGTGATATTGTATGCGAGACAAGAATCAGTCTGTCACGAATCCAGTCCAACTCTTTTCATCCTGCAATTGTGTTTCAGTGAGTGAGCATTTGCAATAGGAATGGAACAGCCAGGATCAAATACCCTCACTATAACTACATTTTGAAAAAGCTATTTTTCTGGTAGACATAAGCAAGTAAATTCAAACATCAACAACAAATAACCAATATAGCTCTCTCTAGGGTTTTATGGCATAAGGGTCTCCCCTTCTCACAACACTGAAATTATTCGCAGACAAGGTGGGTCTCTCTCTGTTCTCAGCCCTCCTGGGTGTGCTGCTTTCTCCATTCTCCCCTCCCTTCAGATGTGCTCAGGCTGCTAGAGCCATTATTCCCCGACTTGCAGCGCTGAGCTGCTCGGCACACACCCTGACTTCCTGCCCATCCTGAGCTCCAAACCACATCCAGGAAACAAACAGCAACGGAAGCAGACAGGCTCCAATGGGAGCTGTCAGGTTTTTAGCCAGTTGAATTTACAGGCACAGCGAGCAGGCATTGGTTAGCTTCTGCATTTTACACTGTAAGAAAAAATCCCCCACATCACCAGCATTAAAAAGCACGATAATTTGACGAGGTCTTCCCGAGTGAAACTACTAAAAGTCAAACATTCCATTGCACTATTACAATGTGTGTGCAGCCAATAAGCGATAAGGTTCAACCCAGTTGCAAAAGCATTTTGTTTTCATCAGGGGGCTCTCTCATTTTGACCTAAGCACGGAGGGTCATTGCTATAGGACCAATGACACACAAAAGTGTTCAGGTACAAAATGTTTAATTCTTTGAACATTAGGTTGATTTGTTTTATAGAGCTAAACCAATATTTGAAGGGTTGAACAAATATTTGAAATGCTTTTGGCTAGTTACCTATTAAGAAAGAGAACAAATTGTTTCCAAAGGACTTTTTGCCCCTCCGGCACCACGGAGCGAAATTCAGACTGAGCTCATCACATCTGAAAGATGTTCACCTGGTCTGAGCCGGACCCTCCCAGCAGGTCGTTGTAAAGATGCCTGACAGGGTGCCTGAAAGGAAACGCTTTGGGAACAGGAGTGCTCTAACAGGGAGGAACAGATACGCTAAAATATATAAAATAGGAAATGAAAAAGTAAAACGTCATTGAGGTGAAAGGAATAAAGACGTGACGGTAGCAATACTCATGTTGAAACCTGTGCAAAATGTACGACCCGAAAAGAAAGCGCAGTGGCAAGAACTGTAATCATCCCTGGGCTGATCTTCTCGTCAGAACCAGAAGCACGCTCCCAAGGCTGAAGAAGGGTTAATTCCACGATGCTTCCTGAACTACTTGGCCTATACATTCAGGAGAAACAAAAGGAGAAAAATTGCTTTCTCACCTAATTCACAAATTCCTCTTAGAAGCAATTGTCGAGATTTTTTTAAAGCATTTTTATCTATTCGATGAAGAATAGGGGCACTGCCAACAAACCGCCTGGTCCCACCTGTCTGCCCTCTCAATAACAGAACTGCTTTCCATCCCACTCTGAGGGCTGGCAGAAACACCACCCATTTCACAGTGCACACGGGTCTCTAAAGGCTTCTGAAACCCGTCCCCCACAGTGAAGACCTTACTATTTTCCGGTTTCATTTTAGATTTTTAGAATGAGGTTGTATTTGGATGGCAGTCAAAGCAGGCTGAATGGGTCTTGTGCTGCAGCGGGGTCAAACAGGAATCACTTTCATAACCCTGTCCAAAACGTGGCATCGAGTCCGTCTCCCTCACCAGGTGCAGCAGCTAAAGCAGGACACAAGCTGTAGGGTTTCAGATTTGAGAAATACTTTAAAGTGAGGGAGATGCCATTTATGAATTCTGGTTATATAAAGTTATTTAAGTGCTGTACAATAAATAACACGGCAACATACGCTTTCAACACATTCGGAAGCTAAGTCATAAAAACAGTCTTATTTTGGCTAAAGTGCAAAAATCTACACGCAACAAATGTTGCAAAGGAGAAGCCACTAAATCCACTACAAAGATGACAAGTTCTGCAGCGTTTCCGCGGCTCTTTCTCCAGACTGATAACCAGAATTTAAACAAACGAGACTGCAAAACACCTCACGCATACAAAAAGAACGTTTAATCTTCAATCCTCTTAGCTGCGAAATCGAGCGCGCCTAATGGAACACAAAAAGGAAGCCACATCAGACGTGCACCTCAAGCACGTTACGCAAGCCATCAAAGGAAAAGGGGAACAACCTAAGTAAAGCGACTTGCAAAGCAGACTGTCCAGAAACTGCTGAGCCTTTCCAGAGGGACAGATCCGGCCCCGAGTGCCTCTGCTGCGATGTTTGAAAGGTGTGACAACAGCAAAGTGAAATCCTTGGCAACAGA
Source organism: Numida meleagris (assembly GCF_002078875.1). Classification (NCBI taxonomy): domain Eukaryota; kingdom Metazoa; phylum Chordata; class Aves; order Galliformes; family Numididae; genus Numida; species Numida meleagris. Next base: position 2,498,454 of record NC_034421.1, read on the forward strand.
GAATAAATTCTAACATTTGAAGGACGAAGCAAAGAGACAGACACCTCTCTCCATCACACAAATCCCACTGACGGGTGCTGCAGAGCTCAGAATGCCGTCACTTCTTCTGAACAATGAAAGAAAACCACAGAAACCAACAGGAGCAGCAGCCAACACTCACCACCCTATTTGGGCATTACGGTCCTATAAATACATACGCGGCATCTAAACAAGGGAACGTTTTTCATTCCCCTTGTACGAAAATGATTAGCTGCAGCACACTAATAATACACTCTGAAATCCCGAGGGACAAGCGTCAGTTTTCATGTCCCAATGCCAGAATGTGACTCGGCACCGCGGTGGTCACGCTGCCATAAATGTACAACGAGCATGAGCAGCACACGCCGCCACGCACAGAGCAATCTTTTACAACTCTGAAAGCTGTGTTCGTGCCACGGAGAGAGGAATACAGAGTACGTTAGTCACAACAAAAGCATTTCGCAAGAAGAGCCCCTTGATCTCATCCAGTTTACAGATTTCATCTCACTTAAAGAGAGACAGAACCAATTTGGGCCGATGCGATACAGCATCGTGACTCTGTTCATCCACAAAGGCTTGTAGCGCTGCCTGTCATTCGAGTACGTGTATATTATCTAGCAGTTTTATAATTGAGATAATATTTACTGCTGGAAACGATGTGAAGTAGGACAAGGATTACATTGAGCATTATCAAATGGGGCCTCAGTTATGATTTCTAGGCACAGGCAGGAATTGGGTAGCAAGGCAAAGTTTAAGAAAACAGTAATACTCTTGTGTATTAACAGAAGGCCTCTTCTGCTCCATAGTGCGCTACCCAAGACCATTTCCTTCCTTAGTATTAAAATTCTAATCAGCCTTCATTTCATCTACAGAAATGTATGACCCAGGCTAAGTCCTGTGTATAGCTCTGGAAACAAACAGCCCTGGAATGTGAGACCCCAATTCTTAATTCAGCTATCATAATCTGTACGTGCACAAACAGGGAATATTAAAAACACGCCAAGTGCCACACCGTGTAACACAATGAACTGCTGCTTTCAACGCATCTTAGGTGCTACATACATACTTATAGGACCATCATGACAAGAAATAACCCCCTGCCCAACTGCAGCATGCCTACATCTCAGTGGGACACAGGATGCCAAAAAGAGCAGGGAAGAAAGAGGAGCTGACACGCATTGCACACAGGACCCACGAATCAGTCAGGACAGCGCTGTATGAAAGTTGTTTGCTGGTGAAATTAAGATTTTGGCCATGCACAAGTCACCCGTGAAGGCACCGCAATCTGGTGCTGCTATTTGCAGTGCCCGCATGGGTGCAGAGCAGACCACGCGGCTGCAACGCAGCACCCAGGGCAGCAAGGCTGCTGCTCGAGACACTGCAAACCAGAGTCTGGGCTGAGCTCTAGGCGCTGTAATCTAGCAGAAAAACACTGAGAAGTGTATCAAGCCAGGCTTGTCAGCCTTAATATTTTCTGGTGATTTGAACAGGGCCGGGGAATACAATAAGCATCTTTACAAATCCAGTTGGCTTTCCTTCAGATCCAGAAGCCTGTTTGCAAGCTGCACAAGAACAGGAGCCCACACGAAATCACATTTTGAACGCAGAGCCAACCCAGCCCTGCTCCTCAGCCTCTGTGCTGAAACCTGTCTGCAGCAACACCGCTGTGAGCACGTGCCATTGCTCTTAGAAGTACTTTTTGCAGAGCTACACTCAGCTTCAGGACTACCTCTCATTTCTTATTACAAAATCTTCTGTATTTCTTTTTAAGTTTACGTTAATGAAGTATTTCCACCGGCACCAACGAGTTAAAAATTACATCAGCTTCCTTGCAGATTTGTTTTTAATCAGGCTGGTAGGTATTCCCCATTTGCCAGTGCAAATCAGCTTCATTTGCTTAGGAGCTCAGATTTGGAGCGAACAATGGTATTTTCAAAACAAATACATCACGTTGAAGTGAGGGCAGTCGTGGTTCATCTGAATCATATGGTCAGATTGCAAATCTAAGCCACGGAAATAGAGGTTGTGTCACCCCGCAGCTGGGACAGCCGCGTTTGGACAGCAGTGCTACATCAAGGCCACGGGGCCAGCCTGGGTGCTCGCCTGCGTGGAAGTGAAAGATCCCATGAGAACATTAAAAAAAGAAAGGTTTTTGTGTCCTCGCCAAACCCCTTCCCTCACTTAATGCTACCACGGGCCGAGTTTCTTCTGAGCAAATGATTGCAGGAGGGTGCTGCCAAGGAATTGCTACCGATTCATTTTCATCCGATCACACAGCACAGGAATTAAGCACTGTGCAAAACACGTGGGTGAGCTAATTACAAAAGGTCTTCTCCTGCCACACAAACGCACGCCAAGTGACCGAGGCCGCTCGCATCACCTGCAAACAGAGCTTTTCCTTCTGTCTTTCAAGCAGGGAGGAAGCACGAGAGCCGCGCAGCTCGGAGGCTTGGACAGCACTCTCATAGCAGAGCCATGCTGTGTGAACATGTGGGTCCATCAGACAATTGTTGGGAGCAGTGAATTCTAAATCTGAGCCAGTGATAGGGCTCGTGCTGTTTGGAAAAAAAAAACAGAAAGGGGGGGGTGTGCAAAACCACACAGGGAAAGGTTTCAGACTTGTTAAAAAGCAGCACGGTGTGACCAGTGCTGGGCGGGATGGCCTGCAGACCAGGAAATGGTGCAGGATGCTATCTTACAACATTTCTTTGCAAATATTCAGTTTCCCCCAACATTCAGCCACAGTTAAGTACCCTTGAACTAATTAAACCTTCTTTTTAGTGGAAAACACACGTTTGATACCACGGGCTCATTCATTTATCTAAACTAAAATGCTTAAAACTCTTTTTTTTTTTTTAATTTTACTGTAAGAAATAGGTAAATTCGTGCTTGACTTCACGCCTCTCCTTTAGATAAGTTCCATCTGCACACTGAAATGCTGCCTGCATTCTGAGCAGCCACGCATCCCCTACTTGTTAGCTCACTCACCTACCTGCTCTCCACCACTTTGCCACCACACAAAGGAGCAGACACACCCCGGGTAACCCCAGTGAAGGAGCACAATGCAATGCACCAGAACCACCACACTGTGCAGAAACAAACCAACCCGACACGTGTCACAGCATCTCGTTCCATGCCAGATGCTTCATACTGGGACCGCTCGGCTTCAGCTCTCCCCCAGCACGCGCGTTGTTTTCAGTGAGAAGGAAGCTGTGCGTTTCTGTCTTTAGGTGGATACACAGCTTTTGTTCAGGAACCTCAATCCACCTCAAAAATGTAAATACAGCCACTGACACCACAGGGATGCGCTCACTCTCCCATCAGCTCTTCAGTGACAGCGGCTGAGTCAGCGAGCAGTATCATGCAGCAATTCAGCGCCAAACACCGCAAACAATTATGTTCTCGACTTCTTAATACAACACTGTATGTTGTAAACACGAAAAAAAGTGCTAAAAGTCGTCGTAGGTAGAAGGGAACAGACAAAATGAAACATATTCCTCTTTTATCGGAATGGGTGAAATTTGCTTTTCAGCCACTTACGAGCAATTGTTTCACCTTCTGGTTTTGTTTTCCCTTCCAGGGGCTCCATCTTCGAGTGACGATCTTCTGGGCTGCACCTCACGTGAGTACAGGCATTACTGTCTATGTTTTTAACCAATGTCCAATAGTGAAAATATTGACCAGCGTTGCGATTTCTAGACCTTCTGTTTACTTCTGTGAAATTGTACTGGCAGATTTGCTAAGTCCCCCTGCAGGGGTTAGTGAAGGCAGTTGGTGTTTAGTCCTGGCCGGATCTCCTCCTCAGAGTTCACAGTCAGGCCGCCCACGTAGGCTCATTCAAAGATTCCTCCAATGCACTACAGCTACAGCGTTGGGAAATTTGGACTTGGGGGACGCATCCCGTGATCCTCAGGCACTTAAAGACTCTTTGCCAGGCAAAAGAACCCCTGAGATCCAGAGAAACTGCAGAAACAGACCGGAGGAACATCAACACCTGGAGGACTGAATTGGCATCATCCCTGCGAGCTGCATGCCGATCCCTTCGAGAAGGAATCGAGGCAGTAACGCTCTGCTCCCCACCTCCACCAGCAGAACATCACAGCAGCTAACACTGGAAGCCCACAGCCCACATGAAAGGATTTTACGCACTGACAAAGGCTGCCCAGAGTGCGCTGCTCTCGCTGCTTAATGAGCCAAGGACTAGAGCCAGGAATTATTTAATGCTAACACCAGCCCTGCCAGCACTCAGTGCTGCTCTGCGGCTCTCGGCAAACCACTTCAGCTTCTTCATTTTCTCCTCCGTACAGCGAACACGACATTTCTGCACCCAGTAACCATCTCCCCAGTGTTCAATTCCCAATTTGATATTCGAGCCATAAATGCACTGCCTCCCTTCCTTTTACTTTGATAAAGTACAATCAGTATCAATAGGCAACACTTTTTAAAAACTTATTTCCAACTATTGTGAAACAGGAGCTGAATGTTTATGGAGTAGTTACTTTTTATGTCAGTTTACCATAGGGCCTCTTTAGCCACAAGCTTACAGCCGGAGGCCCCAAGGCATTTTTGGGAATGGAAACTTTTGGAGCTCAGCTCTTAACAAATTTCCAACCCGCAGTATGTTTTTCATTAGTCTACATGGTGTTATAATAAATGATGCACTTCCTCTTTCATTTTATGATTTTTTTAAACATGCAACAATTTTTTCTGTCTGTTTTCTATTACTTTAAAATACTCAACCACAATCACCGTAGAGTCTACTCTATGTATAACGACAGAAGGGATATATTGAGTAAGATATCAGCTAGAACAAGACAAGCTTCTCATTTAAATTCTCAACTGAAGGCCAATCATAAATGCATTCAGTGTATGCAGCTCCCTTCTTAGGGGCCGTTGTTACAAAAAATGGTAGTACATCTGGTATTCCAGAAGCTGAAGTTGGCCCAGAAAAGGCTCCTCACCTGCAGGACACAGCTAAAGCAGTGTGAGCTCACTGGCCAGATGTTAAACCCATGAAAAACTCCTCATGCCGTCACATAGCAGAATTACACAAAGGGCTTTTTTGCATAAAGACCAAGACCATAATTTTTGCATAGTTTTGGGCCCCCCGTGCAAGAAAGCTTCTAAAAGAGTGCAAAAAGATGAACAGGGGGACCCTGGGTTGTGGTGGGCAGGAAGGCTGCTGGCCCTGCGGGGAGGCATGGGATGAGGTGAGAGCTCAGCACTCTTCTCTGAGTGCAGCTCCTAGAGATGCCAGCTCTCATTTTCCTGGAGCAAGGACCAGGATTCCTCAACTGCTGCAGTGGATCCTTTACATCACAGTAGAATTAGACCCCGGAAAGGACAAATGTAATTCTCACTTTCAAAAGTTTATAAACAGCAGATAACAGCATCCCAAACAAAAATATTGCAAAGCTATCGCTCTAAACAAAACAGAGTACAAAGGGAAAGTGTCTAAAAAATAGAGAGAGAAAAGAAAAAAGCCAAACATGCAGCATTTGAGAATGTAACTCTCCATCCTAACAGCATGACTACCCACATTTAAAGCAAGCCAAAGTTCCTTGCGCTGTCTTGTTCCTCTCACCCCAAACTAGTTTGGTGAGCTCTGCAGGCGGTCGAAGGAAAATCAAAACCAAATGTCTTCAACATCTCCGAGCTGACGTCTGAGAACGCAGTGTTATCAAGAAATGCTCATCTCCCTTCTGGGCGCACTTGCACACATCTTTGGCAGTAACTGAACTCGGCACATCCGTAACAGACAAAGCACATAGACAAGAGTGTCTATATATTTGTTCAGTAATACTGGGGGACTTTTGTAGGTGGAAACCTGAGAATTGAGAAAGAGTAGGGTCTAACACTAAAGGGTATCCACAAAACGAAGGGCGTGGTGGTGATGGGCTGGCGGCTGGACTAGGTGATCTCAGTCATCTTTTCCAACCTCAGTGATCCTAAGGTCAGCCTTTAATGCTAAGGAGCTGGAGCCTACCATCGTCTTTTTAGCGTAGAAAGGAAAGCGAAGGCCGCCTGCTGCCACTGCCAGTAAGGAGGGAGGACTGAATTAAGCAGATCCTGCTAATGACAGGACCCAGTGAAGAGCAAGGATTATCATTACATAGCATTCAGTTGTCTGACCCACTTCACCAGATTTAAAAAAACAGTAAAAAGAAATACAACTTTTATAATCACATTTCAAAATACCAACTAATTAGGCATTGCGATTGTTCAGTGGCAGAAAAGTACTCACAAAAGGGAGGAGCAATTCTCCGCTACGTGCCCAAATAGATATTTGAATATTTTTAAGATGACAGATGGTCGATACACACATTTATTTTTAGAGAACCTTCTAATGTTCACGGTCTATAAATAATTCTCAATAAGAACATACTCCCAGGGGCTGGCAGCACCAGGAAAACCAGGCTATGCCAACAAGAAGGCATTCCAGTCCAACTTCATCACGTCTAGCATACCGTGTTTCATTTACAAATCTTTGATTTCTAAATGAATGGCAGTTCAAAGTACATTTTAAACACAGATACTTTCTGCCTATGTATATAGAGATTGCTAGAGATTAAGTCACTTTAATTAAAGACTTAAGCAGGTGTCACTTTGTGATACTCTTTGAATTCGGTTTAAACAGATGTATGTGCTGTGATTACCCAGCAGTGCGCTTTAAAAACAAGCATAATCAAAGATCTCCCAAGCAGAGCAAAGGAAAGCTACTTTGTCTGACAGTCTGACGTTTGCTGCTGCTCGTCTGTCATACACGTAACACACACATAACTGAGTTGGAAGCAGCATTCTAAAACACTCAGCAATACACAAAAGCCCTGGAAGCAGCTCTGGGGGGGAAGCCCGGGCCACGCCAGACCTACGCATTTCACTGGGGTTTTGTCCCTGTTTTTATACACGTATTAAACGATGCAAAGTTAACTTGCAGTGACAAGGCCTAAAGCAGAAAATTTAAAAGCATTTGGGATTCAACTAACCAGGTTTAAACATGAAAATGGAATTATTTCTAACTAATTCTTCTCTCAATGTCATGCTGTAGAGTGATAGCAATACGAATACCCTGATTCTCCATTACTCAAAGGTTCTTTCTTGAAAAAAAAAAAAAATTAATCCAAAGATTAATTTAAAGCTATCTGATGAAAATACCTTAGTATTTACCTTAATATTTTTTGAATATATACTGAATTCGAGTGAAGTGATTTCAAAAGTTACCCTGGATGCTCTTCTCATTTTAAGACATTAAATATTGGCTCTCCCAGATTTCCATTATACGTTGTCTGACAATATTTGCTGCTGCTGACTACACGAGCTGACTGTTAATTCTTACAGTGCTAACAACAAAGTTTTGCAGAAGTTGGGCACAGAAGACATTTCAGAACGTCATACTTAGTGCAGGTGTAATTTCACGTAAAGAAAGTGTAAAAATTGGTAGCACCAAATGCACAAATTCGCTCTTGATCTTTTTTTACTAATTATATCATCTGCAATAGCTACCTTCAAACTTGCCTCTTAATCCTGCTTTAAATGATTGTTTACTGCTGACACCTGAAGACAACGGGAGGGCACAGACATACTTGCATAATCTGGAGCACAGGGAACTAGCAAATCCCAAGCTGAAGTCCCAAAGCCAAGACAAAGCCATGGACAGAGCTGTGGAAGAAATCAGCGATGGAAGCAGACAGCAATCCGGCAGCTTACTGGGTCAGTGCACGGCGTGTGGTGTAACGACTCAAAGGGAAAGCTTACAACACGTAGCGTGATTTGCACGAGAGCACAGTTCTGGGAGCTCCGACTCCTAAAGAAGCAGTTGTGAAAAAATTAGATTCCCATTTTCGTGTGCTTTACTCTGCTTCAACGGCGCTGATGCTGCAGATAGAGAAATCCGAAAAACACAGAGGGGCAGAAAGAAGGATGCGTTCTATTGCTTCAGCAGAAAGGTGCAAATCTGGAGTAACTGCAAAGGTTTGAGAGGTGAATAGGGGCTGGTGTGACTGCGTGCTGCAGCTGGCCGCACGGCTGCACCGCTTCTGGTCCAGAGACTGCACCAAGGCTCGCCTTTGGCCAGGAAGGGAAAACCACCAAAGTTAGGGAAGGTCCTTTTAGTACCCACGTCAGGCACAGGTTATTAAGAGAACACGGTACGGCCGCTCCACCTCCAGGTTTACTTGCTGGGGGCTGGTTGTGTAACTAACAACAGAAAGGAACCGTTTCCAGCTTGTTTGGCCTGGGAGCCCCGGGCTGCCAGGAGGAAGCGAGGAGCTGGGGAGCAGCTTTCCCCCCCCGCCTTGCTGGGCGTTCCTCTTTGAAGTGGCACCCAAGCGACCGCTCACTCGCCTGTTCTGTAGGTCGTCTTTAAAGCAATGCTTTCCACCCTTCGAGCTCAAGTACAGAGACATACAATTAATTAAAGCAAGTTAGTGGTATATTATTTCAGCCTTTTCTTTCTACCGGATGTTAGAGCAAGACACACACACTCTCTGTAGCAGGATTTCAGAGGCTCTGGAGAAAATGCTGCCTTGTACAGACCGATCAGATAGGGGTTGTGCAACACCAGAGCAACCTGTGTCAGAGGAAACCAATTAGCTATCGCTTAAAGGAACCTAACAGCCCGTGCTGCTGCTGTGCTGTATGGAGCTGGTGCTTTACCCCTTTGTCCTGATATGCTTTTTTTTTTTTTTAATGACTTTTTATGGTCAAATGAAGAGTAAGCCTGGAAGTGAATTCTAAGTGGACTGCCTCCAAATTAGACAGGCTAACAAATCTTCATTTGCTAACAGACAAATGGACCCCTATTGGCCAGATGGCTGCAATGCTGTGTAAGAAAGGCATGGAAAGCTGCTCGTAGCAGTAGTATCCAAACACCACATTACTGCTTCCCAAATATTTTCCTGGGCTAGAATGTTTGTAAACCGAGCCCTCTCTTCTTGCAAAGCTGCCAGGAACATTCTCAACAGTTTTAGTTCTTAATAACAACAACAACAAAAAAACTCCCTACATTATTAAAAAATATTATGAAGAAAAGATTACAAGGAATCTATCCTAATGTAATGGCTGTCTCCCATTTCCACATAGCGTGTGTGCTGTTTATTTTCATTCTTTGAGCACAGGATTTTATAGCCATAATTATCTCATTTTCTCATGGTACAAACAGTCCAATTTTAACTCATTGAGGTCAACATTTTTGTAGCGTTCTCCCTCTGCTTTTTCTTTCCCTTAAAGCTTGCTGTTAACATCAAATACAATAGATTCATACGATCAAAATACCTGTTGGGGGAGAGATGCATTAATAAATTGTTTTCAAATCAGCATAGAGCAAAGGTGTCAATATTAAAATGAATAACTAGAGGGAATGATGCTTTAACTCATTTCTGAGGTTTGAAGCACATTATGGTGTTTTTTTTAAAAGTAATATCCTTTAAAAGATATCGTTCCTCAACTCCCGTAGCCTTATCTTTAAAGATTTCTGTGCAAGAATTTTCCCTGTAATCTGGAGGATGTCGAGAGGTAATGTTCAACCAAGCAGATTTTAGAAGCGAGGAGGCAGTGCTTCATGGTCAGCTGGCTATGAAATCCTGCTAGCTAGCTGCAGCCTTGCATGCAACCCTGCTGCTTTAGGTCTAAGATTTTTTTAAGTGTTAAAGGACAAGGAAGTCCACCCTACTATTTAGCAAGGAAGACAGCACTGGCCTGAACTTCTTCCCTGCTTAAATGCTGCCTGGCCCGTTTCCCCGTGCTGGGAAGCAAGCTGTAGCACCTGCAGCCAGCCCCATGGTCTTTGCAGAACACAGCAGAGGGTGAAAGCTGTTCCCCTTCGCAACCACCTGAAATCTGCAGAAGAAAGAACTTCTGAAAGCCCGGTGGCATGGAAAGGTCAGGAGCAGGGTGCTATATTCTGTATGTTTGGATTAGCACACAAGAGCTAAATAAACTGACTTAATATCTAATGACATTTTCAAACAATAGCTCATAAAATTATCCAAAGTATGCAGAAACAAAGCATGCAGACAAACACCGTTATGGTCTCTAAGACATTCACACAGCAGTGTTTCAGTACTTTGGCCATGCAGATTAGAGGTCAGGTATAAACGAGCCGGAGTGAAAAATCTCCTAAATAGAAAAGACAGAAGCTCTCCTTCCTGCCTTGCCCATTATCATTCCCACTTGTATGCAACAACCAGTTTCTATCCTATGCTTTCAGCATACAACCAGGCTTTTGCAAATAGAATCACGGTCTTTTAAAAACTAAAAATAAAAAGCAGGTTACTGAAATGAATCGCAAGCTCAGAACGCTTCCAGAAAGCTGCTGGGAATTAGCTGGGTGAGCAGGTCTGAGGGATTCTCGCTAAAACCACATCAGCATCCTGAGTCACGTCAGCTGGGGAAGGCGCTGAGATGGGACAGATGCTATCGCTGCTCTCCAACCTGCTCCTCACTGCGGGTTCCCTCTCCCGTACCAATGGAGCTAGCACTAGGAAAATTAAACTCAGGCACCTGCCTCAGCAGCTTGAGCTGAGCCGCTTGTAAGGCACCCTACAAAAGTACACCTTTGTGGTGCTTTTCGAAATCAAACTGCTGATGCTGCAAGCAGGGCTGCCAGCTTCACCACAGCCGATGGGGGAAGCTGCTTGCATTTCTCAAAGCAGAGTCACTGCTGGGGAAGGATTGACGTGCGAGTCACTGGGCTGCAGCTCAGGTACAACTGTGCTGTCCTTCTTAAAGGGACAAAAGGTTGTGCTCATACAAAAGAAAGCTCTAAAGCAACTAATCTGAAATTTGCAAAGCAGTCTTGCTTCCTTCAGCTGATTTGCAAATGCTATTTATTTATTTTAGGTAATTACCAAATTATTTTTGGGCATGTTAAGCCAAATATGAGCTTGCTGAGTTCTCATACTAAGATAAAACACAAATAACACAAGTCCTGAGTGGAATTCCTTCACATCACTTTCTAGTTCAACACTTAAACTGAAAAACAGGAAAAAGTGTCAGTCAGGGACTGCAAGCATCTGTGCAACGGAACGGGGAGACACCTGCCCACATCGCAATCTATCACAAACCAACTGATGGGCTGTTTGCAATCCCCTGAAAGTACTGTGATTTCAGCTTGAACTAAAAGAGTGCTGAGGTTCTGACAATCCTTCCAGTTAAATAACTATTCCTTACAGACAACTTCCTCATGAGTAGCAAAGGTCCAGGCACACACCCACTAATTCACTGATCCTACAGTGATGCTTCAACAGAACCACTTCAGCTCATGAAAGTAATACCCTAGCAACCACAGTCCTCAATAACTACTCTTATGCTAGCCTCGTGATTTGCTTAATCCATCCCGAGCAGTGACTCTACCTAAGGCTGAGTTACTGCACCAAGCACTCCTGAAAGATCAACCTTGGTGAACAAAACTGAACAGAACTTATTTGTCTTCGTCTCATTTAGCTCCATAAATAGAAAACAGGAGCCGAACTGCCAGTCAGTTTGTACCAGCTGTCAGAGATGACAGCACCTCAAACACGCCGTGACTCCATCTTTGCACCGCCGCAGAGCACGGTGCAGACAGAAACCCACTCAGCCACGGCTGTCACACTGACAGCACCACTCCGAAATACCAGCTCTGTGTTGTTGGGAACCAGCAACAACAAGAACTGCATTTGGGGCAAGCAGGCCGGTGGGAGCGCAACCCCCTGTGGAGGAGCCAGGGAAGGCCCAGGCTTCCTCTGCCCCACTGCCCCCCATCCCTCTGGGCACTTTCAGCCAAGCTGTAGTTACCTCGCGGCAGTGTGCAGGGATTATATATCTTTATGTTCAAAGAAGCCCCAAGGAAAAAGTGCTAGGCAGCCCCGCTTGGGGTAATGCACAGACTGCGGCCTGAGCGATGGCTGTACCAGCATCCCAGCCACAGCGCGGGGCCGGAGGGCAGCAGACTCACGGGAGCCACGTTGTTCCCCTTTCATCTCCCCAGGGGCTGAAGGAGTATTATTCCATCTCCCAACCTCTGCATTTTTCTCCTGCAAAAAGCCCGCATGCTCAAGTTTATGAGGTCTGAATTACGGAATGAAAGCACGCTCCGCTTTAAACTCTACAGGCAACTGTCACTGGTGTTTTATCAAATGTAAATCAGTGCAGTTTGGAGGTTTTGTTCTGCGTTTCAAGATATAAACCACGTATAATGGCTTCACCAAAAGAGTGATAAACATAAAATATTACAAATCATTAAAAAAAAGAAGAGAAAGAAAGAAAGAAAGAAAATGTATAATCCTGGACTGCCCCACATTGCCTCCTCACAGAAATGTCACTGAGGAGATTTAAAAAGTGTTTATTGAACAGTTTAACAAACCCCCAACACTGGAGCATATCATAGAAAATACTGACAGAGTCTACAGACAGCGCTATGACGTTACAAAGACAGTAAAGACTTTTTTACTTTAATATAAGGAATAACTGAATCAGGCAACCCAATTGACTGTAAATGCTGATAGTCAAAAATGTTCACTCATGCCACCTTGGAGCCCATAGGAACGTGAAGTTTGAGCTTACAAGGTGCTGTCTGGCCAAAAATAAGCAACCAGGGGCACAAAATAAAAAAGCACACGTATATTACGTACACGTTCTTCACTCATGTTAGGGGTCACCTCCTTTTGGGTTCATGAGTAAAAGCATCCACTACGCTTCTTTGCTTTGGGCAGGGAGGAAAATATAAATTAATTCTTCATTACAGTTTTACAAAGCAAATTATTTAACGCCGATTTGTATTCCAGTTAAGTACAAAGAATCATGACATTATACTCTTTTTATTCAAATGAAAGGAATTTACATTTACCTACAATCTCATTAAAGTAAGAATGATGAAGCAGTAGCATTTTCCTTTTTTTTTTTTTTTAATCAAAGTGTTCTTTCTGAACGCTTAAAATAATTCTGAGGTTTACATTAAAATATTTTTAAATATAGGTTGGCTCTTTTTCAGGTCTAATGCAGGTTTCTGTTTAAACTCCAGAGGCCAGGGAGGTGCTACAGGCTTCCGCTACGCAGCACCGGGCAGGGTTTGGCTCCTGACAAATACAGCTGTTATGAGAAGCTCTAAGGGAAGTTCAGCTCACTGTGCTCAGGGTTTGCTATGCTGCTAGCATGCACAGCTTTGCAGAACAGCTAATTCCCTGGTAAAAAGTCTTTTCTGGTACAAAAGCAGCTCCTCCAGTGGGTGCAGACACTATTTGTCGCTGGTTATGCAACTCTAGCAAGGGCTGGACTGTTCCTGAACCACAGTCACGTCCTTTCGGTTTGTACTTTAGAAACAACAAAACTCTTCTGTGGTTACACGGTGGCACACAGAACAGCCCTTCTGGCAGGATCGGGCCCCGCAACCAACACCCCTGTACCCTTCCGACTTAGCTGCGCTGCGATATCGCTGTGGACGCTGTGGTTTTGCAACTGCCCTCTCCGCCAATAGCAGCGTGCAGCTGAAGCTTAAAGGATTATGTGTATGTATGTGCAGGGGAAGTCACATGTAAATACAGACTCGGTGCCATGAACAGGGCTGGTGCAGCCGTCAGCGGGCTGCTTCTAAGCCTCCCTATTGTTTACTCTTGCTAGAGAGATGAGAGGTTGGAGTTTCTGCTGAGCTTACGTTGGAAGGGTTCTGACTTGATGGAGAAAATGTCTCTGCCAGCCATCAAGAAACAGCAGGGCACTGCCTACCAGGTGAGATTCTTAAAAGTTCACCTTCTAGATTGCTTTTGCTTTTTTTGAGTCTGGGAACAATTTGTATTAATGCATATGAGCTTTGGATCAATGCAAATGAACAGCTCCATCATTACAAACCAGTGATCAGTTTTTAGATGGCAGCTCTTTAGGAAAAACATTGATGTATACATGTGTCTTGCTACTACTTATACCTGCTTGTCCAAAGAAAGTTACAGTGGGCTTCCTTACGCACATCAGTTTTCATTCTCTTACTCATTATGCTGGGCTTCTCATTTACTGCTTCTCGTATGTCTGACTATGTGGTTCTAAGTTTTTCTTATTAGTTGCTCCGAATATGAGATCTTAATTTTTCAGTTTATATTAGATCCTGAATGGTACGGCAGAGATATAGCAGAGAAATCGCTCAGATATTAATCTGATTAGTCTTTAATAGAGAAGAAAAGTTGCCAATGAAAGTGAGATACTTGTGTATCTTCTGTTCATAGCACAATAAAAAAACACGCGCAGCAAACCGTACTGTGAAATATTACTGCAAAGCAGCTAAAAGACACTGCAGCAGCTAATTAACTAATTAATTACAATTAAGCTGCATTTTCATTTATATTTTAAAAGAAGGTAAGCCAAAGGCAAACATCAAAGCACCAAACATTTCCTGCTTTCAGCAGAAGCTCTGAATAAGCAGAATGACTGCTGTCCTTTTCAGCCTCCATAAGCATTTTTAACTATGCTAATCACCACGATATTTGCAAATCTGTTTTCTACTGTACTTAGCACAAGACCTACTTCGCTTTAGGGCTCTGCCAGCTGAACTTTACGTCCTTTTTATATAAATGCTAAAGCAGCATAAAAAGGCAGCACGCTATTTCTTACACCAGCATGACATTCTGGACGTATTTGATTGGCCCAATGATTTAAGCCAAAGCAGCGTCCCGTGGATTGCAACAGAATTTGAATCGATTCTGATATTATGGGGAAAAAAAAAAAAAGTTAATCAAATGTCTGGACAAAGTGATTCATGCGAACAACTGCGTTCATGATCTGTACATCAGAATGAATCACTTGAACTGCTAGGTTCAGGGTCTGAACAGCACATAAGGCTTTATCAGAATATCAGAGCATTTTCCACAACAGCTAAAACACGCAGTGCTCACTTACTTGGAAAGAGACTAGTCAGCTCCAGTGACCTCCTTACAAACGGTGGCTTGGTGTTGATATGCACTCCGTATCTGTGGGCTATGTAAAAACAACCATTTATCAATCATTACTAAGAAACTGGCTCTGTGACAAACTAATTACTCCTCAGGCTTACACCCATTAGCACAGAAGGAAGCAGACACTCAAGGTACATTTATAATCAAGGCTTAATGCAGCTCTGCAGTAACAAAATCTACTACAGAGGTTGTGCGTTCTTTGCACGTAAGATTTTTTTAAATGTATACACCTAAATCTGTTCAAAGGACAAATAATTATTAATGGCTTACTGGTATGTGAATTGCTGCACTACAATTAGTAGGAAGCAGTCTTTATTTCATGTCATTTATTGGGCTGTATTCCCGGGGATGTTTAAAAACCCAAACTGACGCTTCTCAAAATACCATGGGTTGGGCAGAACGTGGGCTAACAGGTGTCACAAGTAGTATATCACAGATGTTTCTGCAGTGAGAGACTCGATACAGAGAACCCTGGGTTACAGAGGCCCAAGGCTCCTTTGCACATTACTCTCCCCCCACAAGCTACTTTTGGTTTCTGCCATTGGAAACACTTGTGCAGCCTCATACCGATACCCACAGGAGAACCAACCTCTGCTAAAAATGACTGAGGAAGCACTCCCACCCGCACAGCCGTGAAGGCACACTGAGAACTGCCACGTGTCCAACTCAGCAAGCGTCCTACAACAGACAGCTGTAGGGCCGTCGCTGCCTTCTTGGAGTTTGATGGATAGCTCCATACGTGTGGGTGCTGCGGGGAGCCCTATAAGAGATCAACACTATCAGTCAACTGAAAATGTTGATGAATAACAGGCAAACCCCCCCAGTGCTGGTGCAGTGGAGAGGGAAGCTGCGGAAGACAAGCAGTAGATGGACAAATCTGAATCCTTTGTGCCAGTGAGATGCCTTAATTTATTTCAAGCTCCTTGTAAATGAAACTGCTACTCCAGATCTTCAGTCTAAGAACAGTCGTCCTAACATCAGCATTAATATTATACTAGCCCTCCTAAAACCTTCAATTAAAGTGCTGTATTCAGACATTACAAATGGAGTAAAACTAAATCAGTAAATGTGCCAGTTCATCTCAAGGAGGCAGCTGGAAAATGGCATTTCCTTCACTGAGCAAAAGAAATTAAAAGCCACAGGAGCATCAAGAACAAGAGGTCTCAGACTTTGCTGACAGTTATCAGGAAGATATCTGTTTTTCTGCGACGGATGTGAAAAATCTTGAAGTCATTTCAGCCATAGTAGAACTCTGTTAAGGGCAGACTGTTCTCTTCTAACTCTAAACTCAAACTGGCTTCATACTTATTAAGTGCTGCCTTGGAAAGAGCTATGTCAATATTTTTGCATTTACGGGAAACCTGGTCCTGGCAGCCTGAGTGTTTCACAAGAGTTTCCTCTGCAGCCAACACGATGCCTTGCTGATCAGTCACGGCATCAGCTTTCATGTGTGCTTCTAGTAGGAAATGGCATGATGTTAGAGTTTCCAGGAAAACAACCATCTGTGCCTCCTGCCAGTCAGGCAGCGAATTACCTGCAGGGAATGTTTCCATGCTGCCAACTCTGAGCAGTGTTTCCCATCACAACCCCTGAGCATGGGAGAAGCCAACAATGAGGGTCAAGATAAGAGCTGCAGGTTCCGCCCTGCCAGCTCACTGGGCAGCTCGCTCACTGCCATCCCTGTGGGATCCAGGCCTCTGACGCTGCCCTGGAGCGAGTTCAGCCCACACTAAAAAGAATAGGGATAATTTGCACTAATTTTAACAGGCAAGGACTGGTCTTCTTTAATAGAGCGATGTTGATTTAAATCGTAACGCTCAGCTTGTACACACTGCGTACTCCTGGAATCCTGAGCAATGCTGGAGATTCAGAGATCCAGCCACGTGCCATCTGTAAGAGGTGCAGATTTGCATCTGCGATCTAAACAAAGCATATTTAGCATAAAGATGCTTTGTAATTTTCTCTTTTCTCAAATTTAAAATAGATATATACATATATGTCTCCACGATCTGATCTTTATGCACACAAAAAAAAAGAATGTTTGTGTTTCAAATACTGGTAGCCACTATGTGAGCTGCTCCATGTAATGCACTTAGCTGGACGGACTGGCCTTCCTGTACGAGCAGGAAGAGGTCCCACCTCAAGCCACAAGACATGCACGGTGCCTCAGGAGCTGCACGACTCGTGCTGTGGTGAAGCCCTCCCTGCCACATGGAGATGTTACAGACAAGGTACAGCGAGATTTCCACGCAGCAGCTCTTTCAGAATTCAGAGATAAAGCAAAGTCAGGAAGAGGCGGAGCCGGAGAGTGGTCAGACTCACTCATCTGATACTTGGGCACTGAGATAAGGGACAAAGCAAGTGACAGAGTTAACCCCTGCAGAGCCCTGGACAGCGGCTGCTGAGCACACGGGGCATGGCTGCTGGTAGTGCAGCTTCTGCTGGGGCTGTGTTCGTAAAGTGTATGAGGGTAGATGTGCCACAGGGCTCCTCCTGCACAAACCTGGAATGCCCTCTGTGCTGGGCTATCTCTCCTTCACAAGCTTTACTTTGCAGGAATTTCCTTCCTCTGTCCCACAGTACTTGGTTACCACAACTGTCCAGACCATCGTCCCGCTGCCGCTTACCAACAGTTACACCAGTCTCCTAAAAACACCCTGTGGGAGCTTGTGCTATAATTTCCAGAGTAACTGATCTTCTGTTCTTTCTGTATTCAAACATCTTACCTGTTCCCATAAGCTTTAAGCTACTTCAAAATTGAGAGGAAAAGAGAGAAAAGAGAACATACACAGTTATCCACTTCTGATGGATACACACACTTTTGTGAGCAATCTTCTATGAACTCTAAAGGCTGGAGAAATTTCTTTTGTTCTCATCTCTAACACAGAAGATGCATGTTCTGAAAAACAGTCGTCATTAGCTAAAAATAATTTTTCCTTTTCCTTCCAAAGGAGCATCTGATCTCACCTGATGCATACTGATCTGAGAGAGCAGTCTGCAGAGAGCTTAGCTCTGAGGTGCCCTTATGTGAACTTGAGATCCTGAGAAAGAGATTAACAATCTAAACAAAGTGTGCAAATGGGACTTCGTTAATATTTTGCATTGGAGGGAACTACATATATTTATAGAGTCATAATAAAATAATGTTAAGAAAACATTTGAAAGGGAAGTGAAAAAGCATTTAGTTGGTAGGTTGCTACCAGGCAGCAGAAGTGGGCCCTGAATGACACCGTGCTGCAGCGCAGGGCGATTTACCACAACGCTGCTGCCTATGGAATAACAGAATAAACAAATGACAGCGGTTGCAAACATCTGCAGAGCAGCAAAAAACTTCACGCAGCAAGAGAGGGGCCCATGGGAAGGAGCTGAATGTTGAAGTGTTCTCAAGCAGATGTTTATTTAGCATTTCTGAAAAAGCAGAGAGATGAGCGAGCAATCTCAAAGGATGACCGAAGCACAATGTGAAGACTGACCTCAGAAGCACGAGCAACTGCGTGCTCACTCCACATGTGACAGAAATACACCCATCGTTTCTGAGAATTCCGTTTACGTTGCTGGCTTGACGTGCCTAAGAGTGCATCCAAGGCAGCCTGGGATGTCCCACAGGAACGAGAGAAGAAAGAAGTGAAGAGTGTCATCTGAAGAACCCTGTGCTCCCTCTGCCAGGACAGGAATGGAAAGCGGTGCTGCAAGAGGAAGAAAACCACCCCACCCCTCACTGATCTGCTCCTGCTCTTTTGTTTGTATGCTTCAAGCATCCGAGGAGGATGTCACATTTAATGCTACTTTATGCATCACTTATTACCGTAATCCACTCATGGCTTCTTTCACATTGTGCCGCATGGAATCAACTACATTATAAAATGAAACTGATATCAATTATAAATATACCACCCGTCAAACTGGTCAATGATTGCACCACGAAGACACAAATGATGGGGTTGGAAGAGGCCTGTTTTTCAGCCCAGCACCCAGTATCAAGCAGGATTTTCCTCTACACTAATGCTTAAAGCATTTTATCTGAGCCATATCATTATATTACAAACAATAGCAACTCAGCAGCCACACAACAGAAGTGTATTTGGCATCATCCTACCTGCCTGCACTGCTGCATTTTTCCCCTCTCATCTAACCTGGATGATCTAGTTTTACTTTTCTGTATAGCCAGCCAACTCCTCTGTTAATCCCTATGGCACGTATGTCAACCAGGGAGCAGAGAAAAAAGTCATGTAATCCAGACTTTGAGGTAACAGCGACGTGACACGGCTTTCTCTCGCGCTTCAGATTTCAGAGGGTGCTCCCCCTGGGGCACAACTAATTGCAGGTGTGCTGCTCCTCCGAAATACCAATCATCCATTATTTAAATTTTTAAGGAGTAATCCATAAATAATATTTAGCATGTCACTTTCTAAATGCACCTTACCGACCCTGATGAGTAGCCACAATCTGGTAAATCCATGCAAATATGCAACACTCCTGGCAAAGCCTTCCAGCTTTCTCCTTCTGCAAACCCCTGCAGTTTCACAGTGCCTCCCCACGCAGCACGCTTTGCTTTCAGTCTCTGTAGAAATTAAGAGATCCTTTGGGAACGCCAGAAGACCTGATAAAGGTGTGAGTGCTCAGCATCTGTAGAGACTTCATTTGTTGGCAACAGCTTTATTAGCTACATCTGGCTTATAATGACATTACAGTTTGTGAAAAAGAATATTCAGAGTTGGATTAACTGGGTAAGGGCTCTCTCACACACAGGTCAAGCAGACAAAAGCTTTTCTTTTCTAAACTAAACATCTGGACAGCAAGAGGGGGCTACAGCAGGACACAAAATTCAACGTGCAATAGATGATCAACCTACGGCTCAAAAACTCTTCAAAAGAAAAGATCCTTCTTAAGGATAGAGGGAGCGTACACACATCGCTGCTTGTGTGCTCACTCTGAGCACAATCATCTTTCCAGCTTTTCAAAAAAAGGAAACACGATGGAACCTGTAACACCATCACAACGTGAGGACCTGTTGTATCTTCACAACACGAAAGCAATCTCTGAATTCCACGTCAGTGCCCAGAAACCTGCCTTCCCAGCTGCCAGAGCTCACCCTGGGAGTGGGCCAAGCAGCAGGATGCCTCTTAGCACAATGTGCTCAACCACCGCCTGTTCAGGATGTATGCCCTACAAAAGTGAAACCTCAAAGCTGTATATTCTTACCGCAGGTTAAAAATAAAGCACGAGCTCTTGAACAAGAGCGGTGGATGGCGGGGCAGGGAACGGCCTCCCAGATGTCCCCAGAGCACCCGAGCGCAGATGACAATCCCCTGACAGCTCTGACTGCTGCCGCAGCCCGAGCGTTTGGGGCAGAAAATCGGAAACCCAGGGGCTGAAGCCCAGCCTCTCGCTTCTTGAGCAGGGCCGTAAACAGGCAAAGGGAGGGGCCTCGCGCAGCCAAGCCGAGCCCAAAGTGGTGAGTAAGTCATCGGAGGAAAACAAGTGCAGCGTGCAGCGTGCAGCGCCGGGGCCGGGAGGCGATGGGCTGCGGGAGCGGTGACGTGCTGCGGCCGCTGCCCCCCCCCCCCGCATGCTCCCCTGCAAGCACTGCCCGGGGTGCGGGGCCGTGAGGTGTGGATGAAGGTAAGGCTGCAGGCGAGGCGGGGGCACGAGCAGCGGGCGGGACACGCGCGTTCCTCTCGGTTTGCCGTTTCAAGCGCTGCTGTTGATGGCCACGCGATAAAAGTGTGAACCCAGACAGCACGAGGGGGAAGCGCTGGGGACGGCTGAGTCAGAGCACAGTAAACAAGAGCACTACAGCATCAGCTTACGCAACGCAGCCAACCTGGGACTGAGAATCTGCCATTTGCTGGAGAAGTGCTCAGTGGTGATCTATCGAATCCTGCCCGTGGAACTGGCCCGGGCCAGGCTGTGGGCCCGGTGCCTCTGTGGGGAGAAAGGTGCTGCTGGTGGCACAGCGATGGGCCGGCACAGGTGGGCAGCCAACATGCCTCACCTGGTTACCTGGAATTGGTAACAAGCACAGCTGTTTGGTGCGGGTTTTATTTGCGCTCCTTTTTGAGGTGGGTTTTGTCGTTTCAGAAAGTTACTGTTTAACCGATATTCTGCCGCTTCTGTCATTAAAACGGAGCTGACTTATTTACCTGCAGTTAGAGGGCGTCAAGAAAATGGGGTAATTATTACACACCGTTGCGAAACCAGACATCCCACCGCTCTATAAAACACAAAGCAAATACACAAAACACAAAGGCTGTTGATTTCCTTCTGAGACAATATACAGGCAAGTATTCGCGGCTGATGTAACTCAGTCTGGAGTAATCGAAGTTATGTGCTTAAGGATAAACCTACATAATGGAATTACATGATTGTACCCGTGCCTGTGCTTAGTCACCCTTGCACTCACTGTAATGCATATATTTGCAATATCTTGTTCCAGTCTGCTGCTTTGCTTGAATTAAGCCAGAGCAGTTCAATGAGATGGAACTTTGGTTGCCTTCAACTGTGCAAGAGAGCTTTCCTTCTTCTTTTCTAAAGATTTTAAACACCAGATGCTTCCTGAAGATACACCGGGTTGTTTACAGCGTTCAAAATAGAATGAGGATTAAAGGACAGTATAAAGATACCATAGTTTGTACATCTGCGCAACACCGATGCTAAAGAACTGGTTTGAGAACACAAACAAAAAGCAAGTCTTTATCCAAAGGTGAAATAAATCTTTGGATACAACACAACTGCATCTTCCGCTGCTGTCAAAGACGTCACTTAGCTGAGAAAATCCAGCATCCGACCATGGAATAAGAATTTGTCTGCCCCGCTAAGTGTCTGTACTTCAGCCTGATATCTGGCTACGCTATCTAGAAGAAAATGCACGCAAAACAACCGCAGTGGGAAATAAAATTGAACTGGACATGAACCTGGAACATATTCTTCTGGACTTCAGCTGAAGTGTCAAAGGATTAGCGCTACAGAGATGGAACTGCACATGTCCTAATGTTTACAAAACCCACACTGTATCGTTCAGCCATATGGTTCAATGAGTACAGTATGTTGTCGAGTAACATTCACTTTAATTGCACAATGCTTCATGTGGATTTGATTGAATCTCGTGCTGGAAAGAATGCATTTCTGTGTACTTTCCTGTACCTGATGAAAGAACACAATGTTGTGTAGCTGACGATCTCAGACTACATCTGACGTGGGAAATCACCTGCCATGCTGCCCCAGAAAAGGCCTGGCTGGAATGATAGCCATGATCTTAAGGCCTTGAATGTTTTCAGTTGTACCTTAGAGACTGCTTTAGAGATCCCTTATTCCTGAATTTTAGAAAGAGACGATTGCTTTGAGGAGTCTACTGATTTCTGATGATAAAGAAAGGATAGCTGGACAATGGCTACTGATATTAGCATACTGTTTGAAGAATTTAAGCTATTTCAGGAGGAAATGATAGTTAATTCTTGCGTTTTTGGCAACTCAAGCTGCCCTCATATTAGGTTCCCTAGACTATAGAAGTCCATTGTTTTTTCAGTACTAAGTGGCTGTAGGTTTGAAATCTGAATAGAGGCTTGTAAAAAAAACAAACAAACAAAAAAACCAAAACAAAACGATCCACCTCATTTCCAGTTTCACGTTGTTTTTGCCAGCCTTACCAGTGACTGACCCAGTATTCATTCACCAGACTGCCTTGGCTGTGCCTTCTAAGAAACAATCTCTTTGAGAGAAAACTCTTTTGTATTTACTACATAACACCATGAAGAACTCTATTTTTAATTTTATTGCTGATATTTGTAGCTCCTCTTATATTCTTCAGCAACTGCATTTGCATAGTATTAAATAAAGGAGCTATTTCATAATTTTAAAGAAGTACTGATATCGATGTACAACACATTGGTATTTCTGCTAAAGATACAACGTTAATGGTTTACTCCTGTTGAATATTCTCTATCAACCCATTGCCACTAATTTCCTTTTAAAAAATTAAAACTTCTGTACATTTATTTACTAGTCACCTGAAAATTCTGAAACGCAGATGACTTTCTTGTAGTGAGATGGAAAGGAATTTCAGTCCCTGACCTTAAACTAATTGGTTATGTGAGCTGTGTGATCGTGAGAACTATTGGTGATAGGTGGACAGTTGGACTGGATGAACTTGTGGGTATTTTCCAAACTTGGTGATTCTATGACTCCACAGTTTATAATGTTTTCTTCATATTACATTGCATTTCACTTTCATTGTAATATCTGAACGCTATTACTATTTCTCTCTCTCTACAGAAAAGCTGGTAACCAGCAGAGAAGATACAAAAGCTAAAATCACTATGTGGAGCTGTGAAACCTTAAACAGTACTGACAACAGCGAGGACCAGCATCTCTGCCAGGACTTCCACTTTGTGCTTTCCGTCTTGTCCCTACTCTACCTCATTATATGTTTCCCAATTGGCCTTTGCTACAATGGCTTGCTGGTCCTAGTCAACCTGTACAACAAAGTGACTATGACGATGCCTGACGTTTACTTTGTCAATATAGCCATCGCCGGTCTCATCATCAACACTCTGGCACCAATGTACCTTCTAGGTCTTGCCAATACAAAATGGGCCATCTGGAATTCTAACAATGAAATTTATATCACCTTGCTTATTTTGTTCAACGTCTCATCTTTAGTTACCATGTACTCTACGACGTTACTCAGTCTGGACTACTACATCGAGCGTGCTCTACCTAGAACTTACATGTCAAGCGTGTACAACACCAAGCACGTTTGTGGATTCATATGGGGTGGAGCCATGCTTACAAGTTTCTCATCTCTTCTATTCTACGTCTGCAATCACGTATCCACTAAAATAATTGAATGTTCCAAGATGCAGAACAAAGAGGCAGCGGATGCCATCATGGTCTTTATCGGGTATGTAGTACCAGCTGTCGCGGTACTGTATGCACTTATTTTGATCTTGCGAATACGCAAAGAGGCTACACCACTGGACCAAGACACTGGACGATTAGATCCATCGGTGCACAGGCTTTTGATTGCCACAGTCTGTACACAGTTCACGTTGTGGACACCCTATTATATTACTCTTTTGGTAAGCACATTTACTTACGCACGAGGAAGACCTGCAGATGAAAACTACAGTCGAATATTACATTTTACCAAGATTTTATCCAAATTCTTGGCTTTCTCGAGCAGCTTTATAATGCCTTTGCTTTATAGGTACATTAACAAAAACTTTCCCAACAAATTACGACGGCTGCTTAAAAAGATACACTGTGGGAATCAAGGGTGTTCTCACGAACGCACAGTGGTACAGCAAGTCATGACGTAGCTGTGAAACACCTCTGGTGCTCTGCTACTGCAGCACTCAGCTCAGCAGTACTCGGACTGTGATATTGCTGCATTGGCACTCGAAGTCACTGATGTGACAGACCCAACCAGGAGGAGCCTTTGGTGAATGAAACGGAGTCTTAATTTTCAAAAAGTTAAGGGTTTGCTGAGCTCTTGTAAGACTCTGGCCTATGTGCTGTAATACCTGTGACATCTAACACTTTCAGTGCACTGAACTGCTTACAAAGCGTAAGCTCTGTCTTCATCGTTCTAATATTCCTGACCGAACAAATCCCTCAGCAGTTTATTGAAATCTTGACTGAACACACAGCACCTTGTAGAGAAAAAGGCATTACCTTGTTTTCTGTACAGAAAAGTAACAGTGCTATCTTTGATGAAGTAAATAGTATTTTTCAATGAAGATGATACAGGTGATCTTTGCTAAAGATCATATTACCCAATTATACATGTCCGAATAGTAAATGTTAATTATAAATTAAATTATTTAATTTCTTTCTCCATCATCAAATTCCCTAATTTACCATTTTCAGAATCTATTAACCTAACGGATTAACCTAAGCTATTAACATGTACGGGAGGTCAGTTTTTTTCTAGATATAACAATTAACAAAAACATGTTTTATTCTTCCGGTGCTTTGTTTGCATCCTAAGACATTTCAGGAATTCAAAAATATTTATTAACTAATTCTAGGGGAATTGAGAGATTTTTGTTCCACATATGAAAATGAAGGACACCGTGGTTTACAAAGTTAAATCAAAACTTAACTGGTTAAGAATGTCTGGCCAAGTGTTACGGTCCACATATGTTCATGTAACAAGAGTAATTATCATAAAAATAAATATGTTTATGATTAACATTCTTTATTTTCAAGGGATATGTTCACTACAAATAAAGGGAGATCTCTTTCATTTAGGGGATCATTGGAAGTTTGGAAACCAGGAAAAAATCTTTCGATGCATACAAGATTTTAAAATGGGAGGAATACGAGGGATGCTCCAAAAGTAATGCCTCCTATTTTATTTTGCTGGTCCGCGGTGTCAGAGGTGGATGTTGGTGGGATGGCAGCAGAGGCTGAACCTTCCCAGCAATTTTCCGTGACACGTTGGTGCCGTGTGACAGGTGGCAGCAGAGGGGCACTCTGACACAAGGGTGCCTGACATGGAGGTGCATACGAAACCAAAGGTGTGGAATTGAATTCTTCCACGTGGAAAAAATAGCGCTCGCTGACATTCATCAATGCTTGCTGAATGTTTATGGAGACCAAACAGTGGGTGTGAGCACAGTGAGGGATGAGCAATGCGTTCCAGCAGTGATGCTGACTCTGGTCACTCACACTGGCGCAGATATCGACAAGCACAACATACAGATGCTTGTTCATTGTGGGCAAAAATGCATAGCTCGTGGTGACCGTGTTGAAAAATAGTGTTTGGTAGCTGAGAATTTGCTCTATCAAGCAGCATTATCATGCTCTTTGCACCTGTAGCACTTCCCATGGAAATAAATAGGAGGGATTACATTCGGAGCGACCTACATACATCTGAATTTCACACAGCATCACCTTCTTGCTGACCAGTGAAAAAATGGAGTGCCTCTCAGGGTGATTCTTGAATACACAGTAAGAGTACAGTTTCTGTATTTCACAGTAGGGATGAAAAAATCCAAAGCAGTTCAGAAGTGTTTGAAGAACATGAGAAATGCAAAGTGCTGCTGGAAACAAAATTACCCTGACCCAGACATCTACCTGCAGTTGCTCTTGCATTAGTAATAGTGGAGGGGACAGAAGTTACACTGATACTCTCCCATTGCCTGAGGGACAGCAGAACTACTTTGTCATTGTCCCTGCAACAAATCATTTCTTTGCTTTATCTGTCACAACACAAATCATCCCACATGACTTCAGCCAAAAAAATCGGGGTTTTGAGCCGCTGGTATAGAAAAACCATAGAGTAAAACCAGAATCAAACCTTTTCTATTGCATAATCTGATCTCATCGTTGCTCATAGTTTACCAGCATAGAAACCTGATTAAGTTTTAAGCAGGAGGGAGGTGAGGAACAGACTTTCCTCAGATCTTTTCCCCTCTTTTCAGCATCATTCTTCTCACAGCCACCTTCACTTATCTGATTCAAATACAATCATCTCCTACATTATCAACATCCTGGTGGAAGACTCTCCATTACTCTTTAGATTTCAAATCCGTTTTTATCTTAGTGAATTTGTTGAACCATTGAAACCCTATACAGCAAGTCATCTATTTGTGCAGTGGTTTCTCCCCGTGAAAGCTAGCCAGCACATTCACATCGCTTTGCTTTGCAGTGTCAGCCTGTTGATTAAAACCACGTCACGGAAGGAAGCCTTTCCCTATCGCTGTGTCCCATCACATGCTAATTTATGCCTCTCTGCAGACACAATACTGGCTTTTTGGTTCTCATAACCATTGGGTTTTTTTGTTTCATTTTTCTCTTAACGTGAGAGATTTTCTGAAAACTGCAAGCGACACTCATTTTAAGCGTTCGAGCTCACGCCCACAGAAGTTCATAGCAAATCTTTCCTTGGAACTGCTGAGCAAATAGAGCCTCATCTTCCCTCCGGGGGAACACTGGGCATCCTAAAGCACCACGTCACATCTCCCACTTAAAAGCTGTTAAAGAAATTCTGACCTGTGGGGCAGGAAAACAAACCGCAGCAGAGAGGAACCGGCTAACCTGGCGTGAACAGGGGCCCGTGGAGCTGGGACACTGCCAGGGCAGTGGTGCTGAGCAGGCGGCAGTGGGGCGGCTGTCACTGCTGTGCTGCTGCCTTGCGCCCATTTCCCCTCTTCCTGAGACACACTACGTTTCGTGTCTAAGCAGGCTGCCACATTTATTTCTCCTCTTTTCTCTGCAGGTTAAATCACCAGTTTCAGGTCATGGCTCTTTCATCATCTCTTTTTTTTATTTCCCTCATCTTTTTCAGTTCTCTATCCAAACGTGCTATTTGATTTCATCCTGCTCCTGCTCCTTTTGTGCTTGGCCTTGTACACTTGGTACTTCACCAGACTAACTCCTTCATGACAACTCAAACTTCATCCAATGATTTGACGTTACAAATAGAGCTGCTCAGAAAATGGAAGCTGCTTCCTAAAAGATGGAGCAAGAACAAGTCTTATATCATCTACCCTTGAAACCTCAATTTTGATTTTATTTCTGAAGATCCTTTTTACTGCAGCAGAGTTGAGTTTGTGCGTATCCTTGATAATATACTAAATGTGATAGCAATCATATAGGCAAAGAGTGCTGATAATTTAATGAACAAGACTGATAGAAACTCAAATATTTTTAAGAGTGAATTTGATGTCTCAATTGCCTCAAAGAAACTGTGCCGTGGAACTGACTGGCTGCTATTCTGAACTTAATTTCAATGCTCTCATGTGGTATCTCTTAAAAAGCAATATCCCGCAAAGCAAGAACCTCACAGTATTTATAAAAGCAATATGAGCAAGTGCATTAAAATACTCAAGGAAATGCACGCTGACATAACTACAGAGGGACTTTTTTATGGGCAAATTTCTAACATACCAAGTTCTCAAGGATGAGGCCTTTCCATTTCGATACCCGAAGGTTTCTGATGACTTTGTAAATAGGGGCTTGTCTACTTTGCATTTAAATCAACATGAATAAAATACTGTATATATGCAAGATAAAAATCAGCCTACTGATGAAAAAATAATTGTCAAAGAATTTATTAAATTATTTCTTAAAGTAAGTGTATCATTTAAATGTAAACCTCTGAACAGAGAAGTATACTGTATGTTTCAGTATGTATATACTGTATATTAGAAAGCCAGCACTAGTTAAGTGCCATTATTAACAGTGTTATTTTCTCACAAAATTCAGCTTCATCTTTGAGATGAGCTGTGGCTTATAGCCCTCTTCCTGAAGAGCCAATTACGTCAAATCTGTGAACCAACAAAGATGTTTGTCCCTGCTTCTGCTGAAGGTATTAACACAGCCAGTTTAAGACAGGTCTGTGTTAATGAACCCGGTAGGGGTCCTGGTTTCAAAAGCCTCCATTTGGGAATCAAATCGAGATGGTCTCTGAAGATGTAATGTGCAGTTAAGGAAAGAAAGTGACCAACCACTAGATAATTCCTGGTTCTACTTACTTAAAATAAAGAAGTATGGTCTTCCATATTTTGGAAAAGAACTATGTGAAATGGACTTCTGGCAAAGCTTCACAAAAAACTACTGATTCCTAAGACTCTTAATAAAAAGTGTTAAAGCCTGTCTGGTTGGTAAGAGGTGTGGGTTCTTATTTTTTTTTGCCTTCTTGACAAGAAGGCTATTGCAGGCAAGGTTAAAGCCGTGCAGCTTCACTGAACCAAAACATCACAAACTGCATGACTTGGTATCAACGGTTTACCATGACACTTGGAAGTCAAACCAAGCGTGGTGAATTATCAGATTTTCTAGGTCACAATTTTTACATCATTAAAAATCTAATTATGCATCAGCGTGAAGTTAGCTGGGAATGAAGGCAAGAAGTCACAGCTTTTTTTCAGCATAATGAATCCTGCAACTAATAGGACAGAAAAATTTGTGCCAGAAATACAAGGTCGGTGATTAACGTGTACATTGCTCATGTCTTTGTCACTCCCTCCTCTTTGTGCAAGTAAACTCAGCTGATCATCAGCGTAAACTCAAGGTTCCATCCAGGCAAGTCAGTAGGTTTACATGAGGTTGAACCAGACCAACGTGGCAGCAGAATCAGCACTTGTGTGAAGACAACCGTATTTTGGAACCGGGGCAGAAAGCACTTAACTGCTGTATTACAGGAAAACAGGCACCAAGGCTACCAAGAAAATACAACACCTATACGAGAAAAAGGGGAAGTAACATTTAAAAAAATAATAAAATTAGGTGGTGTTTTTTTTTTTTTCCTACGGATACGTACATAGCTAAGAACTTACTTATCACTGCTAATTAAAAATGAAAGTAGGCCACCGGCCAGGCTGGAGACCTGCTCATGAGCTTCCCTGCAATGGCACAGGACTGGTAACAGAAAACAAAAGCGGAATCTGGCCAAGTGCCACTCTCAGTTCTTCTCTTAACTAAGCACTTCAAGAAGTACTGACTTGGGCCTCAGCTTCTGCAGCTGTAAAGTGCTCAGCACACTGATGAATCTGAAACATATGCTCTAAGATTAATTCTTGCAGCTTTTTGATAAGTAAAACCTCGTGTATTTCTTAACTATATCATGCAATACTTTTTCCAAGTGAAAGCAACTCAATGCACAAAAACAGCTGTGCGGACTCAAGTGTGAAATGTTTCCCTGTCGTATTTCCCTTCACTTTCCATTCTATATCAAAACACTTTGACATATTTCAAATACATTCTCGTCCCATCAGGAGAGTAATGGATTTATTATCCATTTCACCACTCCACTTTCTTCCTACCAAGTCTTTTCCTCACCGGGGAAGCTGAGGCCATTTCCTTATATTCCTCCCTCCTAAAGAATGGCACTTCTAAGTATGTTCACAAAAATGCTCCAAGTTCCTTACAGTCCTCAGCAGACAGCTCTTGTGTTGTTACAAATTATGACAGAAAAAGACTTAAACGATGCCAGATTCCTATCAGAGTATTAACAATTTAATATACAAATGCTTTAAAAAAAAGACAAACCTTCCTATCAGAAGTTCCCCCAGAACAAACATGTTTTCAAACCAGATGAAATGGATTCTCTTTCTGGTTATAAAGCACCTGATGACGCTTCATATGAAGATAGAAATAAGCAGCAGCACAGACACTCCCAACTCAGAGCTCTGGAGAAAGGATTATGAGGAAAAGAAACAGGTTCCCAATTAGAGCCATCCTGAGGAAACACACCATACTTACAGCCAACAGCAGGAATAATGCTGCCAGAAACATACAGGAAAACTCTCAACTCTGGATCAAGTTAACCTCTAAAAATGCATAATTAATCTCCCAAATTAAAGGGGTTTTTAAAATCACAAACCCCCCTGATTTCAATAGGAGGTTCTTCGACTTTTAACTTCTACATGAGTTTATGTGTTACCAGTTATAAAACAAAACTAAAAGCCTAATTTCAACACGTACACTTGCAAATTTAAGCTAACATTTATCTTGAAGCTGGTAGAATTTCCACAGTTGTTTCTTACTTCATCTCCCAAATGAAAGGTCTTTTTGATGTTAATTCTGGGCTCAAAACTGTTGTAGAAACTCCACCTGGTGGTCACGAGCAGAACGCTCCCGCACGTCACGAAGGCGGTAAGATCCATAAACCCATTAAAAAGATTTAGGCTAACAATGGAAACAATATCAGAGCAGTTTCTGGTTAGGAGTGTATGTACCAGCTGCTCCTGTCTGCAAGCACGTGTAAGAAGAAACAAAATTAGTCATCGCTTCTCCAAGAAACGCTGCTGTGACAGCGAGGTAGGTAAGAGAAAATTCTGCTGCAAGAAACAATCCTCAACAATGGTTCGTTGTTTTTTTTTTTTTTTAACCTCACAGAAGGATATTTAACCAGACTATTAAGTCTGGTTATTCAAAAGATATAAATATTTATTTTTTAAAAAAAGCATATTTTCTTGTATTTGTTCTGAAACATCTGGTACTAGACACCGTGCTAGACGAGATGCTCCGAGATCAAAGGAAGTGCCATTCCCAGCCAGCTCCAGAGCATCGTAATTCTTCCTAATTAAGTTACGGTTTCACTAATTCCAAATGAAATAGATTTCATTCATTATTAATACGGAAGTTTCTGAGACCTTTCAGTTCAGCCTGTGTACAATTCAGTAATCATTCTAACACCCGCAGTGCTACGCAGAGCCCCGTTCTCTTATAAAAGTTGCTGTTAGACAAAGTTGTTTTCCACCCTTCATTCGAGCACTATTTGGAAATGCGGCCATTTTTAGCCCTCACTGGGGAGTTACCTAGATGACCTACCCACACAGATGAATTTATTTTGTAATTGATGGAAACCTCACTGCAGAGTAATAGTAACAAAATACTGTTTATCAAACAACAAACAATGCCCAAATAAGCCAATATAAAATCACTAATGGGGAACCGTGGGTGAGCAATCCTGAGATGCAATGGCAGCGATCACCCAGCACAGAGCACAGCTGTTCCAGAATAAGAGGCAGCAATGTTGATTTAGGAGCAGCCCCTGAGGCACAGGTAATTATTAATACCGGTGCCTACGTACCCACATCCCCAGCTCGTGCTTTTTTAACCCTGTCCAAGCAGACACTTTAAATTCCACAAATCCACATGGCTCCACGTACCTTGCACTCAGTTTGTCTATTGACTCATAAAGAGCTGAATCAGCTCTGCAGTGAGCTGACCAAAGGAGCTCAAAGCATCCACACAGCCACGTGCCCTTGCTGAGGCCCATATGCCATAGCTACATGACAGAAGCATAAGTATGTCGATTCCACTTAAAGATCAAGAAATCAAAAAAAACAACAAGCAAACAAGACCCCCACAAACATGCAGTGAACACAGAAACAACGAAGACAAGGTTTTTATTCTAAAATCCATCCACAAGCAGAGCTCCTTCAGCTCTCCAAGCTGGCAGTTCCTGGCTATGTGTACACATCTCCTTGTTGCTCTGTTTGGCTTTATGTTTTACCTCAAAGGCCTGAAGTTCCACGCTCTTTTAATCAAGGATGCAAATTTGCATCAAGAAGAACACTTTCACAGTGACTGTCAGCTGTGTGTCAGTATAAACAAAAGACTTAGAATAGACGCTTTTCTCAAAAAAAAAAAAAAAGAGACCCGAATAAGTTCTTTAAGAAAATGCATTAGCCCAAGGCAGTTCCCCCTGAGCAGGAAGCAGGAGTCAGCACATGATATGAGCAGCCCCAAGGTGCCAAGTGGCACCAAGAGAAGCTCCCTCCAGGCAGCTCAGCCCCCGAGCAGCGCACCAAGCTTCCTCCGGCCTCCCACGCTGCGGAGAGCATCCCACACTCAGGTTATTTCTGTTCCATAATTATGCTAGAGGAACAATTGAGATGGAAATATATGATAGCTTATGAAAAATATCTTCGGGGAAAATGTTGATTGTTTCTCAATTCAAAATTCCAGTAACGCTGCAATTGCTTTTCATCGCTGTGCACTGGGGAACAGGCAGTAACAGCCACTGAATACTCCAAACCAGCCCATCACACTACAGAGGGACACTTTCCTTAATAACCCTCCATAAGAAGGGCAAGAGAAGCTGCCTCTGCCCTATGCAAAACATCATTACCACATTCACCTTATTCACTGAGAGCACGCACGTACTCTGGTCATTAATATATAACTCATACAAACACTGCTAAAATAATGCAGACATTTAACCACCTTTGCTTTCGCAGTTTTCTGAAAGTTCATACAACTACACACTAGTTTGCCCCTGTTCTCATGACTTGTGCCCTGTGATCATTTAAGCAAATGGAACTGAACTGTTCCATTGTTTAAGACACAGCTGATCTCACAACAGCAAGATCTTGCTTTTCTTTTAGTGGTTCAGTAACTACGGAAATAACAGAACCCAGGGCTGCTGCTAAAACCATACTGTGTAGCAGTTAGGATACCAACAGCATGGTCTAAGCAGAATATGGAGTAACAAGTTGGGAAACCTTCATTTTCTGCCCTGTTTCTCCCATGGCCTTCAGTCTACTCCATCCATTTGGGACAACGAACTTCTCAGTACGCAAGCTTCTCCACCTGCAGAAGGTGGACATTTCCTGATGTTCTTCTCTGAATCCATGTGCATACTCTGAAATTGTAATGTGCTTCTTGCTCCCAAGTCAAAGTATGACAAGCATTCTTTCCTCTAGATACAACTGGATAATAACACGTAATACGGAGCACTATTCGTAAACATGAACATAATCTTGAAGATGCAAGCTTT
The DNA here is from genome assembly GCF_002078875.1 of Numida meleagris. Taxonomy (NCBI): domain Eukaryota; kingdom Metazoa; phylum Chordata; class Aves; order Galliformes; family Numididae; genus Numida; species Numida meleagris. The sequence goes on from NC_034421.1 coordinate 2,531,622, forward strand.
CCCCTTGATTTTTTTTTGTTAAGACAGGACATGTAAGGAATAGCTTTTCTCTTTTTGTTTTTCTGGTTGTCTCAATATAATTTTTTCTCATTAGAAGACAAGCTCCTTCCGAGCTCTTCTTCACACTTTGCATTCTCAGAAAAGCTGTAACTGAAACACAGGAAATGCAGTCTTAATGCTGATGTGCTAGGGCTCATCTTCACTCAAGTTACGTCTCCTTCACCGACCGATTGCTAATTACCTCAGAAAAATTTAAGCTTTATCAAGCAATCTTGAACTTTTGGTGCAGACATTGATTTTTCTCTATTTCACTGATGGTCACAAAGGTACACTGGGAACAGATGAACCCCAGCGGCCGGTCCCAGCCGGAACCAAGCGGCGCTGAGGGACCCCAAGCTGTCAGAGCTGAGCTGATGCCAGGGCTGATGCCATGTGCGTGCACATGATCCCTTCTGAAACCCAAACAGGCAAGTGAGCATCTCCTAGTTGAGGACCAGATACTTCCGAAAATTTTCTTCCCATTCCGGAACAACCATTTGATTGTTTATGCAGTTTGGTGCATTCTCTGCACAGCCCTATGTCCTAGAAAGAACAAGGTGACACTTCAAATTTGCAAAACTCATGGAAGATAAACACTAAAAAACATTTGCCTGACTTGCACTCACTTACCCTTGTTAACTATATGAAATTGATACCAACAGAAGAAACAAGGACTTGGACACACCTCCAGACCAGCTGTGCCATACAGAACAGGTACGCTACTGAGCCAGCTTCAAGTTTTTCAGTAGCAATTTGGAAACACTATTAAGAATGAAAGGGAAACAAGGCACCCAGTTCAACAAACAACTGTGCTGACATGATCAAAAACAAAGACAGTGTGGGAGTTGAGGTGTTCTGAACAACATGTGCAAGCTCTTGGGAAACTGCATTTCACAGAGCCACTGAAATGCTGAAGGGCTGTTTTGGAGCACAGCTACTTCACAGAGAGCCTGAAGCAACCCACATCTAGTTTCAGAGAAGCGCTTGCAGCAGCAATGCTCACCTTCAGGTGGAAGTACAAACCTCAGGCTGACATTGTGCCTCCAGCCAACCTGCAAGCCCCGTTCTGAGACCTAGACTCTGGCGCATTGCCTTTATTCCATTTTGTTGAAATGGTTTGGTTCTTTCCATGTATTTTTCAATAAAGCTTGTTAAAGTGCAACAGATAAAACACCATGGAGACAGAAAGCATCGATCAAAGCTACCGCAAATTATTACAAGATTAGAAAAAAAAATGTGCTTTGCCATGGATGTGCTCCTATGAGGAAGCATGGTGCAGCTGATGCCTTCAGAACAACAAGGCTGCGCGCACTGGAATGACCATGAGCCAACCTTTTCTTGCTCGTTTCCATCTGAGGTTTTAAGAATACCACTAAACGATCACTATCACTCAAAATCGTGGCTTTTAACACCTCATGGTCATTGCAGAGTATCTAGAAAAATGATTTGTTGAATGTGCACAATACTGGAAGTGTTCCAAGAGCCAGAACCCATAGAGAAATAGAAATATACCTTATTTTTGAATTCTGACACACGCTACTTTTTTGTCGAGTATTTGCCCCATTTCTAAGGGCTTTTGCTCAGTATTTGTTCAACTGGCTTTTCTGTTTCTAGAGCTCTAGGAATTAAACCAGCACACTTACCAAAAAAAGTAATTGCAAAGGCTGGCCAGCGTGCGTACGATTACTTCATGAGCAGGAAAAAAATTCCACTGGATGGCCTCACATACTCAGAAATGGCCGTGACAAACACTACTTTTCTGTTCTAAAATATCTCCCTGCAGAGGATAATTTGAACTTTAAAGTCACATGGTGAAATCATAGGTTTGCTAAACATGCAACGTGTACGGTTTGAATGATGTAAACCCAGTTCCTGTTTCCTTTGCAGGACTGTATGTTTTTGCAGTCAGCAGGCATCTGGATTTTTCATCGCGATTTACGGCAGCAAAAGAAGTTACTGTGACATATTTATGCTCCCTGCATAAATAGAAAGGGCTATATCCTCCAAACAATAATTATATTTCATCTGACTATTCACAGTGAAAGTCTCAGCTAATTGTATCTGTGGAGCGTTTTCCTCAAAAGGTAAGTGCTTTATCTTACTTCGAATATGCAATGTTTTATTCATCACGAGAGGATCCAATTGCGAAGCCGAGGGTGGCTTTTAAAGTTTTTAATGTTCGCTTCTTTAACAAGATTTGAACGAGACAAAATAAAATAGCGTCTCAGAGAAACATCCTCGTAAAGCTGAATAAAGCCGAGCACTAAACAGAGTGACTCTGACAACTGCTTTCTGCCGAATGCATAACTCCCACTGAACTGACGATAGCTAGATGATGAAAGACCACTCGGTGGTGTGGACAGGGACTCCAACGACTGCCTAAGAGCAGTCTGCTAAAGGATGGACTTTTCTGGATAATCCTAACCGTGCTGTAAGGATTCGACAGGCAGGAAACACATCCACAGTGCTGGTGAGGATTATGTTCAGTTATTGCTGATTCATATTCAGGGAAAGTGAAAATAAAAGCTTTCAGTTTTTCAGAAGTTACAGTTAGGATTTCTTGAGAATTAACCTCAAATACATTCCAAAGCGTAGCAATTTTGTCGTGGTGACATTACAAGAAAAATGAAGATGGTATTTTACAGCAACCATCCCCCCTCCCTCCTCTTTTTTTCCACCACTTCACAGACCCAGCCAGAACAGGAAGGGTGAATTCACACATGTATTAACCCCCCACCTCCAAACACTGACATCGTTTCCGCGGAGCGGTGCAGCCCGTGCCCGGTCGCACCAGGAGCGCTGTGTACGTTGCTGTATAACGGGAGGAAAGAATTCTCTCCTTCTCTGAGCTGGTGGCAGGCTGGCTGCCCTGCCCAAGCTTTTTATAGAGGGAGAGCTCAGCTGCCAGCGAGGAACTCCCTGTTTTAGGAACTCTTCTTTCTAGACTTTAAATAAACAGAAGTTTCCCTGAGACCAAGCTCTCCATCTGCGGCAGTTCACCACCCAGTGAATGAGGGGGTGACAAAGCAATGGAACCTTACAGACTGGGCCCTCTCAGTACTGAAACCTGCTTTTCCCAACTTGCTATTTTTCAACTGCTTCTGAACATGGTGCTCATTTCCTGAGCTCCACCTGTTGGAAGCGAAGCAGAATGCATTAGCTGTCCTTCAGAAAGTAGAAACCCAACGTATTCAATTCAACCTCTGGCACAAAGGGCAGAGTGGACATGAGTGGGAAAACAGTGCCAGAAAGAGACAAACCCCAGAGAATAAAAACTGAAGCTGCATGAAGTTAAGGAAGGATTAACAGCATGCAAATGATCACCAATTAAAACAAAGTGTGGGGGGGAGCAGAGGTGAAGAAGAGGAAGGACTTTTAGAGAAAGGCAATGCAGCAAGCCACAATGCAAACAGCATGTTGTGAATTTCCCTCATTAATTAACTTGAGGAACAGGCCTGAGTTCTGCCATAGCTTCCACGTGTGAGAGCTCTGATGCGCTGTTTTGATACTGGTCTCAGTCACCATCGCCTAAATAGAAATGATGAAGCCAGTTCACCCCCTAATAAGCTGAGAGGAAGAACTCATTCACATCCTGAGGCATTTACACGGCACGATGACAGCTCCTGGAAGCAGAAAAGGACGGTGCCCCAGCAAGCACAGCACAAACACGACACGCTCTGGGAACAGCATACATGCCACAGCAGTACGGCCAGAACCAGACAGAACTCAGGGAATTCCTGGTTTTCTCACAGTGAAGGAAAATGACACATTAAATTATTCATTTGTCTTTGGTGGAAACACGAACATTCTGTGTTTGGCTGCACAGAGAGTCTGAAATGAAAGACGTAAGAAATAAACTGCTGTCCCACAGGAATACATCTTTTTACCTTAAACTCAACTACCTGTAGCTAAAAGCCTATAAAAGTTTGCAGAGACGTTTGTTTTACCACAGCAAAAGTTGTGAGCACCCTTATCCCATTATTACCATAAGCACACATTCAGTTTAGTGCCAGGAACGAACGCGGAACATTGGGAATGTTTTAAAACCCTCAAGACTTAAAATTTCTAAAAGTTGTTTCCCATGGTAGAGAAGCGCTGACGGGCTCTCTAAAGCTGTCCCCTCTGACGTGAACAGATGCACAGAAAGGTTACACCATCTGTCCACAGTTTTATTCAACCAAGCATTCATCTGCAGAGGCTGTGGAGGACCGGGTGCCTGCTGGCAGGGCCCGGCCGTGATCTCGAGTAAGTAAAAGGAGACAAGACATGGCAGAAAACAAGCAGCGTTAGGGGATATGCCGTACAGCAGAAATATATATCTGTGTGAATGCGTTGCAGAGAAAAAACATTTCAATATTAGCCTGCATGAAGTATTAGGCCTGTTTGATTGCAGCCATGGGCACAAGAGTATTTCCTAGCACAAGCAGAATGCAAAACTGCCATTTGCTCTCTTTCAAATACTCAGTGAGACATCAAAATCAAATAAGAAAATAGTCTGACATTATCAGTGTGGTTTGTTTTAAAGCAGAATAGAGACGGTGCTTGAAATAACTTAAGAAAGAATAACTATCTGCAGTGTAAACTTTAATCTTATTCGACAAAGCAGCAAGGATTTCAGAATACGTTACAACTGTTAGCAATGATCAACAGAAATGTAGCTATTTTTCTTCTGCACAAACACTTGATTGACTTCAAGCAAGCATCCTGCACTTTCACACTGAACAGTGCAGAGCTGCCAACAGCTCGGTGCTTTGGCAACATTTTGATAATATGGATAATTTTCTGGAATTTCCCTTTAAGACAATGCATCTATAATTTTTTTCTTCTGTCAAAATTTTAACTTCTATGGTTGCACAGTTATTTTTCCCTGAAGTGAGGGGGAAATTAAAAAAAATACCCTGCTTCGGTCAAAGATGAACCCAGTATCAGTACCAAGGCCAGATCCGGAGCACATTTCAACAAGGTTTGGCACCTTGTTTTTCCTGGAACCTGGCGGAAGGCCGTGCCATTCCCTGTGAAACCTGAAGTTGCTTCCTTTGTTTCCTTGGCAATTCCGCTACCTCTGAGACGCTCTGCAAGGGCAGCGGGTGCAGCCATGGGGTGGAAGCTGTCAGGAAGACAACGGGAACCTTCACAGAGCCAGAACTCCATGGAAATACTCGGTTCTGCAACAGGGCTAACAGGACTGGAACGTAACCGCTGGAGACTCTGGCAGGAAAGCTGCTCAGAATGGAAGTGTTTCTTAACCTCCTGAAAGTTCTGTGTGGGATGCTGGCTTCTGATAAGAGCAACAAGGTTTCTGGGGATGCTCAAGTGGTTCACATCCTCTGCAATACTGGCACAGTATCAGGCTAGGCTTCGCACATCTCTTCTAATAGAAGGTCAAAATTTGACTTACATTGCTTCACTGAGGAGACTTCCCCGTATTTAAGAAGAGATGCGCTGTAGGAGTGAGTGACTGTGTAGCACAGTCTAACACAACCAGGTCAAACTAAAAGAACAGCCACAGAGCCAAAGGGGAGTGGACTGCATGGCAGCTGTTTACGAGGAATTTTCTGGAATTTAACGCCCAGCATCTTGGGTTTTATCCTCAAAAACTTTGCATCTAAATCAACATGGATACGATTCAAATCTTTTTGAGCTTCTTACACTGCCCACCGAAGTTGAGCATGGAGTGTAATGGAGAAGACTAGTCAGTTTTATTTCAAAAGTGATACTTCGGAATTGAAATTTAATAAGTGGAAATCTCTAGCACAAAGAAACACTGAGGAGCCAATCAACTGACTAAAGTTGTGAGGGATTTTTTTTCTTAATTATCCCTCTGTTGGAGCACGGTAATGCAATCGTGATTCTTTCCTTGTGGTCCATACCCAAAATAAGCAGACCAGAAAGAAAAGCTCTAGTGCAAGCATTTAAGAGAGATTTCCTCAGCTAACAAGCCGTAGGTCCTCCTTTGAAAAGATTCTCACTCCACTTTTCTTAGGATTGTTTGTATTTAACAACCTACTTCTAACAATTATAGTGACTTTTAGCTATTCATTGCCAGTGTTGCCTACCAGCACGTTCCTGTAAGGCACAGCCGAGCAGAGAGCCTCAAACACAGGAGGGCTCTGACCACAGCCAGCTGCTGCCCTATGACACAGAGCTTCCCGTGCACATCCTGCATTCCTGCCCTGGAACCTCACCCAAAACAGCAACTTCCAGAAAGGAAAAACTCAGTCTTTAAAGAGGGGGAAAGAACACTGCCTAATCAAAACATAACTCTATGGTTTTATAGAAATGCAATTATAATTACATAAGATTATATATATACACACTTAATCAGAGTCGCTTTGATAACTCAACTTTTCGAATTAAAGTATTAGAATTCCAATTTTGAGGAGAGATTAAAAATATCAGAAATGTGAAGTAGTGTCAGAGGTAACAACCACAAATGAGCTGTCAAACAGCATTAAGACACTGACTTATCTATAATGAGCACTGCTTAAAAACATCCAAGTATCTTTATGAACTTTTACCAATTTAAAGTTAACTTCCACTGTAAGAGTTAAAATCACCAGAATCACTTGGTGGAAAAATGCATTATGTGCAACTGCAAGCCTAGCACTCTTGTTATTGTTACTGAGTCTGTTATTTTCTGAACCAACCTGTACAAGAAAGTGTGTCTGTTATGCTTTTAGTGGTATATAAAGTATGTACACACGTATCTTTTACACTTGGCTTTTCTTAAGTACATACAATGTTCCCTATGAAGCTTTTTGGCTGAAGGAGAATCCTCCAAACACTGAGAGGTACAAGAATTACTGTATCAACATATCCAGGGTCTCTAACAGTGAGCAGCCCATCCGTGTTACTCTTAAAATTCTCCAGTTTCAGGAGTAAAAATAGTTCTGTGGTAGAACTTTATCGAGAGGCTATAATGCTCTGCTAATCACTTTCTCATGCTTGAGCATGTGCAAAAAATAATGATTTCCTGCAAAGTATGTAACGCACAAATGAAGAGACATGGCCAAGTGTACTTTAACACCTGTTTCTCCTTCCTTTTCCATTTCAGCTTCTAACTTCCCTGACCAGGAACAAGCACGATGAGCGCTCACAACATGACGTGGATCAGCTACCCAAGCAAGAGCCTGGCTTTCACCTTCCCAGATGAAATCGAAGCATTCATAGCTTCTCAAAACGTCATATCGAGACTGATGCACTGCTACATTGCCTTCTTTGTGCCAACAGGACTAATAGCTGGTGTGTGCATTTTGGTCATTTTCATAAAGAATTATGTGCAGAGCAAAGCCATGGAACACTTAGACTCGCTTCTTCTACACTTCACCATCAGCAATATTACAATGATTCTGCTGTCGTTTACTGTCATCAATAGGCCTGACTACATAAGAGTGACCCACCTTGCGTGCAGCGTCCTGTCATTTTTGTTCAACTTCAGTTATTTCAGCTCTCAGCACGTTTTGGTGTTGATGCTTCTCATACTGTTACTGAAGAGATTTCCACCAAGGACTGCGCTGAGCATAGTCACCCAGCGTCCCATACTGCATGTTGGATGTGTACTGCTATGTGCCTTCTGTTTGTCACTGATGGAAGCAGTACTGGTTGGCACGGATAACTACCACCTGGAAACAGACTGCCAATTAGATCCATTATTTGCGTGGCCTGAATACGAGATCGTTAAATTCATCTTTGGATTTGGAATCCCATCATTTCTTCAGATACTCTCTTTTACCATCCACCTTGCTAAAGAAGCCCCTGCTGAAGCTCCAGCCTTACAACAGCACATTCGTAATTACCTTGCTGTGTTCATTATAAGCATAACAGCATTTATATGCCGTCTATTTTATAACATTATGATTCTCCTCCGGACAACGCTGAAATTACAGAAGAGCATCGGAACTCCAAAGGATGAGCTCGTGATGAATATTGCCGAAATAGTATTGTTCTCAGAGAGCTGTGCTAGTCTGGTACTCATACTTTGTTTGCATAAACCATGCAAGGATAGAATACTTCAAGTCATACGGAACTGCCGAAGGGCACACACCACCAACAGTCATCCTGAAATCCCAGTAACACCTCTGACCCCTGAAGCGACGTCTCAGTAACACCTGCTTGTCTAAGAACTGACCATCTACTTCCTATGCTTTATTCTTCTTTGTAAAGGACAATTGTTCTTTCTTTTGATCCCAAATTTGGACTATCATACAGCTAGCAGGACTGAAGGAAAAATATATTTAGTCTACTATCTGCAGTGACCTAACGTGCAAACATGTAGGATTTGGGGGTCTGCTCTTTTGCATGCATGTATGTGTGCGAATGTAAATATTTTTTAATCTCCTCCCTTCTGCAAGTTACTCCAAAAGTGAGCAGAAAGTACTGTAGCCATAGAGGTATGCTTCTGCAATAGCATCAACGCCTTAGTAAGGATGCACAACAAAACATATCCCAAAGCAACGCTGAACTAAGGTAAAAATTTGCAGCCAAAGCATTTTCTCAGGTTTTCTTCCTCTTTGGACTGGGATTTCTTGCCCTAGAAGCTACTCATATTTTTGTAACATTGGTTAATTTCAGTAACAACAGCAGTGAAGTATGGGTTAAGAGTCCGTTACAATCCCAAAATAGTGATAGCACAAATCCATTTCACGGCTTGCTTGTATTGTATACACACACAAAAGAGAGTATTCCTTCCTTTTTTCCATTTTCCTCTTCAACATTTGTTGGAACCTCAAAGGTTTTTATCTGAATTCTTGCACATACACACACGCAAAACAAAAACAAAAAACCAACAACACAAAAACCTCTCAAATTAATGGAAACGTTGGTCCATAAAGAAGAACTCCATGTCCTTTCTGAGGCACTGAACTGGAAAGATCAACAGAATGGCTAATTAAAACTTTGTGCTAGAATGAAAGCTTTTTGTTAAAGTACGCTCAGCTTCAACTTTGCATTAAGACTTTATGCAATTATTGATTTAAGCCATTCTTGATGAGTTCATTCAGAAGTATGAAGTCGCATGCCTTGAATAGTCACATTCCATAATGTCTTAACTAAAAAAATGAGAAAAAAACAGGCCCAGAACAGTAGAACTGCTTTTAAAAAGGCAAAAAGAAGCAGAGCCCCAGATCCAGGCAGAAATCAAGGCTCTGCTGGAGATAGGATGGGAACATTGCACATTTAGATGAGAATTCACAGGTAAATAGTGCAAAACAGGGAAAGAAATCCAAATCTGAGCATCCCACAGCAGGTGTGGCACCGCAGCTCAGCTGCAGCCCTCCAGAAGTGGCCGCTGGTGCAGGCAGAGCCTCAGGTGCAGGGCTGCAATGCTGGCTTTGAGCAGGTCATTATGGAACCCTAGCTGGCCTGGAGCCCTCTTATACATTTGGCTTCAGTTTCAGATTTCCTTTCAGGGAGAAGGAGAGAACAGAAAAAACAAGGAAGGCACAAGGCTGTTCTACATCTCGGACAAAGATGTAGAGTTGGACACAGGTTAAAAACAATACACAGTGACGTGATAAGCAATGCTCAAGTGACCTGAAGGGTTTTTAAGAAAAAGCACTTTGATACTTAAACTCATATGTTTACGTAGCACTGAAGACAAAATTTACTTGATTAAGCATGGCATCTGGATGCTAAAGGAACCAAAAGATTTTACAGCAAAGTCTTGGAAAATATCTTAGTGGGGTTCAGATCCGCATGCAGAATCAGTGCAAATTGGCATGGGCTGCCTGAAATACAGTAGAGCAGGCACTGATCTACCAACAGGAACGCGTTCTGCAGAGCAACAGCCAAGAGGAAGACTAAAGGACATCTGCCCAAATATACCATACATAGATCTAGAATGTAGATATATGGATCTCGTCCTGAAATCAAAGTCCTGAAATTCATGGACTGTGACTATCACATGCAAATAGAGGGCAATAGCCTCACCATGACCGTAAGGACCAACGTTTCCACAAGATGCAAAAATCAGCTGGTGAAATATCTGCACTGCACTATGTCAGCTTGTTCTCCCACTCAGCTCTGTTCTGCTGCCAGCACGAGCAGATGGATGACTAGGGAACATCACATAGAAACAGGCCATTATTAGAACTTCGTCAGAAAGGAAATACGTAGGTAAGGATCACCTCTTCAAACACAAGAATTAATTATATAGCTGTGAAGGGATTTCGCAGATGGCATCTGAAGTTTTGCTTTGCACCTGAGAAGAGGGAGATTAAACAACATGGTCTGAACATCAGCCCTGCAGAAAGGAGCCTGAAGAGAGGGGCTGTAAAGAGCAGCACGTCAGCAAAGAAAGCTGACAGACTGAGTGAAAGGATGTGTCAGAAGATGTAAGCTGTTTATTCCAGTTCAGACAGAGAATAGCATAGCTTCCTTGCTAAGCAGGTTATTTTCTAGAATGAGAATTATGCAGGAAGGATTCTACTTTATTCACTGCTTCCATATATTTAAAAGATGAAAGAATAAATATTGTATCGTTTCTGAGTCCTGTGTTACTGTTCAAGGTGCCGGAACGTAAACCCAGCCAGCAAATACCAGGACCTGGTTAGATAATGTTGGCTGGGTCCTGGGAGCCGGTCTGAAGTGAGCGAATCACACAGATACTCCCACAGGAGCCTGGAGGTCCAGCACAGGTAGCACGTGTGACAGAATTGCAACATTTGGTTCAAGTAGAACCATACCAAACGTCTCAGAGAAATAAAAGCTGTAGGAGCCTACTGACAGAGCTAACACTTGGGAACGAGCAAGAACAAACTACTACTGCAACGCTGTGAGTGCTGAGGGGTGCAGCTCCTGGCTGCTGTCTGTGTGATGTCAATCATTGTGCTCTGGTCTCTTTCCTCTCCTGAGCTATTGCATGGGGACAAAGAGTATTTTCTGCATGGCTGGTTGTACTGTCATAAAGAAATCTCTACATACAGGAAAAAGACTAACTGAAAAGGAGAAAACAAAAGGAATCAGGAGAGAAGAGGCTGAAACGTGAAACAAAAATCCAAACTCTCATTAATATAGTTTATAGCATTACAGAAAAGTTTTGTTAAATCGTTCTTGATAAAGTTACACAGAGTTTCCGTTAAAAGTCAGGACAATGAACACATAGTCCTAGAGGAGATTACTTTCAATTCAACTAGAATATGAGGGCAGATACCTCTACGTGCAATGGGAAACGGACAGAAGTAGTCCCAAAAAGCCATTATAAAATGGGCAAATTTGAGGTAGAAGAGCAGCTTTGGCTAGGATTAACAGTGAATATTTCTAAATGACTAATAACTTGAAATGTATTTTTTAAGAATAAAATTAAATCTGCCCACTCCGATTTTTTTCCATCTGTACCAGCAACAGCTTTGCTGCCCACTTTCTTCCAGACTTCACCTAGTTCTGATCAGTTTGTTCCAGAAGAAAAATGGTGCAGATATTTTTGTAGGCAAGCTGTCAAAAATAACTAATGCCACATATTGGAAATTACAAAGAAGAATACTTTATTTCTGTACTGGTAACATACACATCTAAGATGGGCTTGTCTGGAAAAAAAAAAAAAACCTTCAGCTCCAAAAAATAAGATAAATGAACAGGCTGCTGAAGTTTAAGCATGCATTTTTGAATGGATAACATGTTTTGGAAAAGAACATGTAGAGACTAAAGACTCATCTTTTCTGAACCAGCTGGCTCAAATCCGATCTGGTCCCATTGCAAAACAACATCTGAGCTAAAGAGAGACAGGATTTGCACAGTTGAATCATAACTCGAGCTGCTATACCCCCATTTGTATTGCTAAGTCCAGCCTCAAAAGCATTTGAATTTCAAACTTTCAGGCACAGAAAAGGCTCCAGCATCATTTATCTTGACTTTGAGGTAGCTGCAGATCTAGGATAGGATGAAAGCTCAAGCAATTTAGCCAAAACAAGTATGCTATGCAACTTTAACACCATATACTCTGCACAAGCAGTTGATCACTAAATGACTGGTATGAAAGAACGTGTTTTGCTTCCATAGTACCATAATCCTTATTCTCTCATTCAGGATCAGTTAATGACAACTATGAAATCCTTTCATTTGGACAATTGGAGAGGCGAAGTGGCCAGAAAGGACTGCCAGACTCAACTACAAGAGTCAGAAAGGCCTGTTGCTTTGTGAATTTTATTTTTATCACGTTTGGGTAGAGACTGAAGTGCTACAGTGAATCATCCTTCACTTTTACATTGTTTTGTCATCCAATTTCGTAAAATTTGGATGCGTTCCTCCTCTCTCTGAAGTGTTTTGCAATATACAGTGTCAGAAAATCAAAAAGGTTTTAGCTGGATAGTTTGAATGGCTACAGGTGTTGTCCCTGCATAGAAAAGGCTGAACTTTAAAAAAATTATTTTTAGTAAGAAAAATGCATTCTCAGAATTACTAGCAACTAAAAAGGCTAAACAAACAAATACGCTCTAGGCAAGGTTTTCTGCAGGCACAGGACACAATTATTTGTTCCAACTCAAACTATGCTTGATTATTTGCAAGAAAAGGAGCGATACTGTGACTGGTCAGGATAACATACAAAGCTACTCCATAGGAGGGTAACAGCTCCAGGCAGAAGATGCCATCCAGTAGATGGGAAAGGTCACAGGCAGTGTTCATGCTAATAGAATGATAAGAGAGTTCTGGAGGGGGAGTTCCATCTACTTGCAAAACTTGAAGAATCTTAGAGTAGCATCTGTACTCCTCTGGAGATCATTTCAGTGGAGATACCGATGTGAATCCTGTTTCTTCTGCATATGGTTGCATTACACCGTAAAGCACTCCAACACGTTCCCTTTTCATGCAGTTCAGTACCTTACCCTTCTCCAGCTTCAAATCCACCCACGCTCTCCTGCACTCCTGGCAGGACCTGCCAGCTCTCACACTAGGCAGGGCTTATCCTGTGCAGCATCCCGCCAGCAAGGCTGCGTGTGCCAGTGATACGTCGGACCTATTGCCTTGTGCCCTCCTCTACTCACCTCCCACTTTCTTCTTCTTCTTCTACTATCACACTCCTTTGGCAACACAGTAGTCCTATGCTGACGTTTGCTAAATTACCTAGAGTACCCTACATTATACGCCACTTCAAGCCTCTTGGTACACCCAACCACATCACAATTACACTAGCACTCCTACAGCACACTACAGTGTTAGATGTGTTTATTGAGGTATATACAGTGTTTAAGAAGTTTACCACAGATTCAAAAATAGCTGCCAGGAAAAACATTAAAGGCTGGAGTACTGCAGTACGACATGACAGGAAGGCTAGCACACCAGTTGCTTTCATGCTTGTTCTCAGCAGTGCTTGCGATAAGGCACGACAGGCAGGGCTATAATACTGTCACAACTGCAGTTAAATATGGATCGTGGAGGCACTCATTATAACGTCCCATGGGATATCAGCAAATGATGAGGGAAAAGGGAACGCAGTGTTTGGCAGCTGCTAAAATTTGTTTTAAGCACTTTATGACCCTTTTCAACAGGGAAGTGCTGAACGGCGAGATTAAGATAGATTAATCAGTAACAATAACTTGATTGCATAAACAAGAGCCTGGAGATGCTGTCGTCTGCTTTAGGAAACAAAATTCAGAGAATTCACATGACCACCTCATAAAATATTTACTGAAACACATAAGTCACTAATTACAATGTAATCATATTAGATTTGGCCTCTTCTTACGCTTCGTAGCTCTCCTAGCTGGAAAAACAGCTACTTTGGGGCATTTTCTGAAGGAAATTTCCTACCTACTCTTGAAGCATGGCAAAATGACACATTTCTTGTCATAAATTCAAACAAGAAAATCAGCGCTGATAACAGCATTATACATTTGGATAGGAAATCAGCTGATGCTCGCAGCTAGAAAACCAGGGGCAGACAGAGCAGCTGATTGCTGGAGCGGGCCCCCATCACAACCAACAACAAACATCCAGAAGCCACCACTGGGCATAAAGGGAAACACAGATCCTGCTGGCCCTTACAGCATCAGTGCGAGTTCTGAAGGACAGAACTAAGCAGAGCGAAACCACATGATCGACAAACAACAAGAAAGTCTCTTTATAATCCTGTCCTTAGAACAGGAAAAAAAAACAGCCCTTCAAAGCTGGTATCACAAGACTTTCTAACATGACAATTACTGCAGTCCTATAACCCGGCCATATCTGTACACTTCTCAATCCGAACGCTCTGTCCTCGTTACCCCAACAGGAACACTCCAGAAAGCCATCTGCGTGCACCTTCTCTTAAGCTAAATAGTAATGCACTCCCAAACCATTCCCAGATCGTCACCGTGCAGGAACATCTCCAGGAACGCTTCCAGTAGCGCTGCCAAAACCCCGCCGCCCTGGGCACGGCCCGTGACAAGAAACCTGCAGCCGTGCATCTCGATGGCACGAGGAGGAGAAGGGCCCCTTCCGCCACAGAAGAGAACTTTGAACGTTCACATTGCTGTAATCTGCACGTATCTGAGCAGTGCAGCAGACATTAGACACCCGTTACAACCACACGCTAACTCCAGTCCACGCTTCTGAAATGATAACGTTGACTTCTTGGAATCCGAATGCTGAGATCCATTTCATCTTTTTTAATAGCGGTGGAATATCGCATCAAAGTACGGCATATCCATTAGCGACACTTAACGTTCAGTTGGCAGATCAATATATTCATAAAAAGTTAATTACGCAAAGACAAAATCGCTCTTTTATGAGAAAAGAGAATTTTCTTTCAGTTTTAAGAACTGTAGCCACCAGTAGGTGGTGTTTCTGGAAATGTCAAAGTACTTCTCCCCTACAGATGAAATGCAAAACTCCACCTGCACTATTGGTGCTTTCACGCAAGACTGACGCTCCACGTTCTCTGCAAAAGAAGCCTATCCCATCTAAGGGCCTTTGAGCTGAACGATTCCACCAAGTGCCGAGATGACAACGTATACCTGAAAATGTAAATACATGCAGGCAACATGGGACTGACTTGAAGGTAGGAGAAAACTGAGATTTGTAATGCCAATTTAGCAAATGACCTTTCTTAGCTGCTAGATTTCTCTCCATCTAATATTTTCCTCTAAACTGTCCAGGGGGTTTAAGAATATCTTGTATAACAGGAATTGTTGCTTTATATAGATGTAAAATATGCTCCCTTGTGACTTGCAAATAAGTCTCTTAATAATCCATCAGCTGAGCTCTAGGTTTGAATACACTGCCCTGCGTGCAGAAATGCTGAAGGCAAAAAGGAGAGCAAAGGGAATGTTACGCAAAAGAAAACTGACAAATAAGAGACAGAAGCTGCGTGAGTAGTTCCAGTAAAAAAGAAACCAGCAGAAACAGGGTTAATTCCAGCCTTATGAGGCTGTTCAGCAGCACTTCGACTGAACACAAATTAGAACAACCCTGGGAATCTATAAAGCTTGTTTTATTGCCAAGGACATGCAGCAAGATCTGCATTTTGCTGTTGTAAACTATCCTTTATTTAAGACATTTTAAAACAGGATAGACTTTGAAATGATTTCTTTACTGCTGAATTGTCAACAGGTGACACTCACTGCAGCTCTGCACACCTAAATGCAAGTTTATACTGGCACGGCAGTGGAAGTTGACACATCCATTAAGAGCGTATCTGAGCGAGGAGCAGCCTTCTGCTGTCTGCAGGAAAACCAGCTCTGGAAAAACGGAATTAAGGTAAAACAAAGTGTTTCACAGTCCGTGGTTACCTGTAACGTTTGCAGTAGCTTGGGTTTCGGTGGGCTCTCAGACATTACTAAAACCTGAGCACAGAGCTGCCATGTAGAATCAATTGCTTTGACTCATAACTTAACCTTCCTTTTATTTACAGCATTTTTGTGCCTTACTCAAAGATAAAGGGGTGTTACATGAAAGACAGCGGTTCGTGTCTCACTGGGATCTGCTTGAAACAAACACCAAACCTTCTTCAAATACGTGTAATTTCACACGGATATTTTAGCACAGAGATTTACCGTATGAAAATGCTTCAAAGCACAGCAACAGTGACAGCGTTCTTACGCCTCTCACTATGAAGTAAAACCTCTTTTAAGTATCTGCTGGCTACTTCTTATAAAATGAATACATTTAAGCGAACTCAGAAGTATATTTCTGACTGCAAATATTGTAAGGCTCCTACTCCATTCGTGGTTTGCTCCTTCTGTGCATCAGTACTACTTGAAATCATTAAAACGTGGAACTGAGCACTAATTTTACCAGTTAACAATTCAATCGTTTCATCAAGGCTTTGCTGGTAGGATGAAGATTAAAGCAATTCAGAATATTTAACATTCAACGCAAGCTACCCTGGGTTACCAATTCCATGCTATTTATTTGGATTTTATTCTTTTTAAATAAACTTCCAGCAATGCCCCGAGTCCATAGCATTCAACGTTTATAACTAAACAAATAGGATTACTGATGTTTTCCATTCCTTTCCAGAAATCAACGTAGCATAATTAATTGCAAAGAAAAACAAACTGATGTTGGTGTAAATCCATGTGCTGCTTGTATTACCTTCATTTCTAAAGTCTGCGTTTCCTTCCCTCTGAAAGCAGAAGGAACCAACTGCTGTTTGTCTCCGCTGCTTTCTCAGCTACAGACTCTCCTACTTAATAAGCTTAAGAGCTGATGATGAATTCAACACACACACACACAGCATATGCAATATAAACTTTATATCTATAGACTTTCTTCATTAGCCCAAATTCTCCCATTTAATTTTCTGTATTTCCACGTATTCCAATACTG
Source organism: Numida meleagris (assembly GCF_002078875.1). Classification (NCBI taxonomy): domain Eukaryota; kingdom Metazoa; phylum Chordata; class Aves; order Galliformes; family Numididae; genus Numida; species Numida meleagris. The sequence goes on from NC_034421.1 coordinate 2,548,401, forward strand.
AATCCCTAAACGGTACGCAACGTTTTAACAGATCTATCCTCACAACACGGTATCATCTCAAACTAATTTTAATCCTCTTAATGGAACCTTCGTGCATACATTCCGACATGACGTTTCCTACAGGCTCAGCTGCATGTCTGAAGCTAGAGAAAGCACAGTGTGCATGGCAGAACGCTGCAGTATTAGATTAACGGTTTTCCATTTGCAAATTGCAGGTCCAAGGATGTTCACTGAGTATTAAGAGAAAACAAATGGAGCTAGAATTCTACCATCTTCCGACCCGCACAGAGGAAAACTGCTGATGAAAACCTCTTTTTGAAGTGATCCAAGCACCATTATGGTAAAAAAGATCCCTACGTGATCTTACAGTGTATAGGAACTGCAAGTGCTCTCATCTGCAATGTATATAGTGTCTTGCAAAAAAAAAAGAAAGAAATGTACTTTTTGTACTGTTATGTTTCAGTCAATTTCAAGTCTAATTAATTCGGCTTCTAAAGAATTTTTTTTTTCCTATACGTAAGCGCGGGCTCTTCCAGTCCAACCAAAATGCTTCCAATTCAGTGCTTTGAAAACATCCCAAAATCTCATCCTTTCGGCATCACTACCAAACTGTGAGTGCTGTTAGCTTTTCTGCAGACACTTTAACCATGGAAACCTACTCTGCCTCAGTACCACCCATTATATGTAACAGCACAACTTTCAACCTCAATGGATCGCATCTGTGTAACGAAAGCCTATCTTCCAGATTAGCAGATAAATCAGAACACCAACAATATGTTATTGGGCTTTTCTTATCGTGTCTTTACACAATTTTTCTTTTTCCTATCGGTTTTGTAGGAAACATTCTGATACTGGTTGTAAACATAAGCTTCCGTGAAAAGATGACTATCCCAGACCTTTACTTCATCAACCTCGCAGTGGCTGATCTCATTTTAGTTGCTGATTCCCTCATCGAGGTTTTTAACCTTGATGAGAAGTATTATGATATCACTATTATATGCACCTTTATGTCGTTGTTCCTTCAGATCAACATGTATAGCAGCATTTTCTTTCTGACATGGATGAGTTTTGACAGATACATAGCACTGGCAAAAGTGATGAGGTCCAACCTATTCCGCACTATGCAACACGCCAGGTTAAGCTGTGGTCTCATATGGATGGCGTCTATTTCTGCAGCACTAGTTCCATTCACAGCTGTGCACTTACAACACACCGGAGAGGTCTATTTTTGTTTTGCAGATGTAAAAGAGATTCAGTGGCTAGAAATAACCTTGGGGTTTATCATCCCCTTTGTGATCATCGGTCTCTGTTACTCGTTAATCGTCCGAGTTCTTATAAAAGCACACAAGCACAGGAGCCTTCGCCTGCGGCGACAGAAAGCTCTTCGAATGATTTTCGTTGTCGTCTTGGTTTTCTTTATCTGCTGGCTACCTGAAAACGTCTTCATTAGCGTCCAGCTTCTACAAAAGAAAAGCGAGCCCGCCTCATCCAGCAGCCCATCTTTCAGGCACGATTACCCTCTAACAGGACACATTGTGAACCTCGCAGCTTTCTCTAATAGCTGCTTGAACCCTTTAATTTACAGTTTTCTAGGGGAAACCTTCAGAGACAAGCTGCGACTGTATATTGAGCAGAAAACCAAGATGTCCACGTTACATCGCTTCTGTCAGGCTGCCTTAACGTCTGTCATCCCCGACAGTAATGAGCAATCGGAGGTCTGATTTAGGGGGTGTTGTGCAGAACACCTGACTGTGAAGTTGTGCAAACAGCGAACAAAACGCTTCCTACTAACAGCAAAAAGCGCGCCCGCCTGCGTGTGTATTATATCGCTCCACTGAGTAGCGAAGGTTTATATTCAGAATGTTTTTATGACAACTTTAATGTACAAGAATATGTTTTAGTCAGATTTATATTTAATTAAGAGCAGGATTATTAAAAGCTGAGCACTGAAGGAGCTTTATTTTATATAGTACATGCATGAATGATAATATAGAAGAAAATTTTATCAAGCTAGGAAGACTGTAGATTTAACTTGATTATCAGAGATGCTGTATTGCTGGTGTGTAGAAGGTACTTCCACTTAAATAGCCAAGCTGCCATAAGAGTGGGGAAAAATCATTACAACACATTGATGTGGAGATGCAGAAAACAATGATTTTTCACCCAAATGTGTTAAGTTAAATGACTTTGCTTTTGAGAACTATATAGTATTATTGTCACTGTATTCCAGCATGTCTTCCACAGTTAACTTTTTTAATCTTAATATAATCTAGAATGGTGATGAGTTTTCGTCTCATAAATCTAACCTGCTGTTTACATCAGTACTGGATCAAACCTGAAATCATCTGTCACTATATTGCTCATCTCAAAGAGCTTCACTGCAGCAAAATGTAAAGCTTCGCTCTTGCAAGGATTCCCCAAGACAGCATTTCTCAGGATGGATATAATTGGGCTTTTTGTCAAAAAACGCAAGCACACATATATGTGCATCCACATCTCCCTTCAGATTCAAACACAAGTTGTATGAGATCTGTCTCCACTTAGCAAATCCATTCAGATGGTCAGAACAAAATGCTGTATCTTTAAAAAAAAAAGCACTTTCTGAAAACGTCTGTAAGAATTCCTTATAAAAATGAAAAGGCCTCTTTTTTTTTTTTAAAAAAAAAAGGAAGAACTTCTGTAAAGGTGAATGCATCATCAGATCTGCACTTGGTGCCCTGCCCACCCCTCCCCCAGAAACCACAGGTCTTCGGGACCTTAAGATGCACGCTGGTTGCTCTGCTCATTCAAAGACAAATCACGCTAAGAAAACAAATGTCAGCACCACACGCTAGAAAACAACAGCTTCTAATTTCTTGTAGAAAATAATTGGGTTTTAAATCTGGGTGATGTTTAGCGCAGGTTACTGCTGAACTTCCTCGGAGGAAGCTATAAAGTTCCTAGAGACTCGTGCACGAGGTCATTAAACCATCGCTCACTGCAGCTCTGAAATACAGGAACTAATTCCACCTCTGTGCTCACCAAGTAAAGCATCAGAACTCCGCAGAATGTGACCATGTGCCCTATTTTCAAATGTCATACATGAGCCAATTAGCACACTCAAGGATTTTTAAAATGTAGACAATTAAAGCAATGAGTAGAGTATTAAGCAACAGAGAAAACAGTGATTCCACTCATATTTCTCACGAAATACTCAGAGTTTCCTAGTGAAGTTGTAGCCACAAAAGGCTTGACCTATGAACAGAGAGGCCCCAAGATGATGCGGCACTGGAACCAGCTGGATGTTCCTGAAACACTGAAGCAGGAACTGCAGAGAGGAGTTTGCCCAAGTGCTGGTCATTTCCAAGGGACCGTTAATCACCAGCTAAGGAAAAATTTCATTTATTCCCTTCTTTCCAGTAGAGCGCTAAATATACTCTCTCTCTGAAAGATGCAAGCACTGCCATGCCTTCTCTGCGTAGAAGCTGCTCGACAACACGATGCAGCAAATCTCATGCTACACCGAGACAATACACATGTCCCTTTTCCCTCATTACTTTCATGTTTGGAATTAACCACAGTCATCCCCATCCTGCGGAGTGCCGGCGTACATTAACCACCCCTCTGACAGACGGCTGTTTCAAACAGCACAAACGAAGGAATGGATCACGCTCCCAGCAATGCATTTCCATCAAGCAAGCATACAACCCCATGGCAGCATATTAGCTTTGTGTAACCTCAGCACTTTCCATGAATAAAAGTGGCTTATTTGGGGTTACAGCAATATAGTTTCCCAAATGGAATTCCTCCATCTGAAACATCCCGTTACGCGCACATCGCACACCTGAGCTACCGGAGGAGGTTCCTACTGCTGATATTTTGGTTCAGGCTTATGAGCTGTACCTGAAATGACTAAATTTAAACATGCTACTGTAAATAAATAAGTTTTCTCCCAGGTGAAAAAATGACATACCTCTTCAACAGAAGTTGGTTTGTCGTTTTTTTTTTTTTTTCCCCCAATGTGAAATTTAATCACGTAAAAGAGTTGCTTTCGCTGCATCCTTTCAACAGCTTGAGGAGATTTACTACACAGTGACTGTGCAGGCATGAAGAGCAGAGACAGTCGGTCTCAAGATGAAGTTTGTTTAATTCATGAAAAGCATTAATGATGTGAATGCATGTAGCAAGGAATTCAAGTCAATGGGTCAAGCAACCCCAGATCTTGCATGGGACAGATGAGATGCAGGGAAAGACACCCCCCTTCCCTTCCCTACCTTCCTGGTCCACAAAAAAATCTAAAGGCTAGCATCCAAAATGCTCAGCCCACCCAGTCCAAAAGAAAGCAGGTGCCATAAAGCAAATTTGAAAAGGAAAAAGCAGAATTCCTAAGACAGTTGTTTTCAGTATAGTTTCTATCAACTAAAAAGTGCCGTCTCTTCTTACATTGCCCTAATGTCATCTGACGCTCATGTTATTAATTGAAAATAGCTTATCTGCCATATAAAACACATTTACTAAACCTGCAAATAGGCAAGCTTTAAGAAAAACAAAAACACAAGCACAAAGCTTCAACAAGAAAATGCTTTTAGAATTTCGGATTAAGTGTTCATCTTTTAGGCAGAATTCACCAGCTGTACAGGGCAGCTCTCATCACTCTCCCAGACATCAAGTTAAGCCAGAGGCCAACTGAAAGTTTCATTGCGTGAGGACTTTGCTGTACTTACTTTATCAGTTGTTCATTAAGACTGCAAAAGGGAGGAGGTTACCTGGATAACTCTGAGTGGTTAGGATTGCTACTTAAATGTGTCCAAATGTGGTTTACAGTAGGTGAAAGCATGTAGAATTCAACCTTCAGCATGATTTAATTCCATTTGAACTTGTTTCTAAATAAACAGGAGAAACAAATGCATACACAGAAGGAAGGTTTGAATTTTAATAGCTATTCATGAAGATGAATCAATGAATTTATTTCATTTTGCTTGAAAATGAGAGTGTGATTTTAACTGAGGGGACACTACCCTTCCGATCCAAAAGCCTTTCCCTACTCCTTCAGAGCACCACACAAATGCCGGGGGCTTTCAACAAAGAAGAGCATAGGCAGAGCTAAATTCATCGCTGAATTCAATTAACTGAATTATCTCTTTGCAACAGTCGTTTACTCTTACATTACCAATTACATTTACAGCAGCCCATCTCTACACAACCAGATACGGACATTTCTCGTTCAGATTGTTTAGGTTAAAAAATTATTATTATTACATTCTGTGTATTAAACATGTCACCAATAAACATTTCCACCTCAGAAATGCATTTTGTCTTCTTTTTTTTCTTTACATGTTTAATCTGCAAAAACAGATGATAGGGAACAAGTCGTTTTTAAGACGTGCATGCAGACCACCTTGCCTGCATACCCTTAAGCTCAGTTGTCAGAGAGGTATATAGTGATATACAGCGATCTGTGCCATGTGCTACATTTTCAGGAGAGACACACCGGGTTTGAAAATCTGAGCGCTCTCCATTCATATTTATAATTTTGACGTCTTCTCTACCCTTGGAAAAATGGTATTTTCCAAACTATTTATTCTCCATTGACATATGATACTCTGAAGTTTTAGCCCTTGCCTTTTAGCTTCCTTTCAAACTTCCATTCCATCACCCAGCAGCGTGACACAGCCAGGAGCCAAGAATAAACAGCTGCAGACCGAGCCAGCCACCCAAGCTGACAACAAGACAGCAATGCCTTCCCAGGACTGCAGGCCCTGCAGGATCAACTCACTGCCTTTCACTCAGCATCTTGCATGCTGCCTCAGTTATTTACATCATACAGTTAACTCCACTGCAACGCATTTAGAGATGCTTGTCAAGTAGCCTTGCTCTTTGCAAAGCCTGCCTTACAGATGCAAATTATTAAGATAATGCTGAAAATTCAATAAAACATCGTATGATGATCATCTGCTTCATGTCCTACAGAACTCGAGTGGGATTCAATTAGAAGTAGGTAAATGCATTCAAAGATAGGGTCTGGTTCTTTAGGTAAAAGGCTCTCCTGTCAAATACCTCCATGCTTGTACTCGCAACACTTCAGGCAGCTTCTACAAGTCCAATGATTAATTTTCTGTTCTAATTACCTGTTGGATGTAACAGACGAGCATTTTACAAGAATTTATACATCTACATGGCTTTGATCTAACACACAAGAGCCATTTTACCCATTCTGTGATTTATTAATTAACATCTATAGATATACACCACTCTTTCATGTGGCTCACAATGTTGCCTCTAAACTCAAAGAGAATTTTGGAGGAGGAAAACTGGTGAAATAGGGCTAGTTCCTCATCCATACTGAGGAAGTAGTTATCACGCCCCATCTGCTCTGAAAAGTTTTGTGTTTTACAATAGATTCCATCAATGCAAAATAATCAGTATTTGATAAAAATCCTCATTACTCCCATTTGGTTTTAAAAAGCAGCAACATTCTGCAAAGGACTGGGAAAGCTGCTGATTCTAACAGTGACCTTACTTTAAACATTCAAGTCTGTGCCATTTTTTCTATTTTTTCTTTTTTTAGATAAATTAACACTTAAAGAATCGGACCGAGAGCAAGAGGAAGGAGTAGATCCATGGGATTCAGTTTGCAGTCCTCTGTTACACTGCACACACTCCACGTCCCCAGCTCCATCAGGAGCAGTTGCCTGTGAATGGCCTTTACAGACATCAGAACGTAGTAAACAATGTACAGTGTAACTTCTTGCCAAGTAGAATGCATTTTGAGAATTTATACATGCAATTGGATTTTTTTTTATGAACATCTAATTATTTCTGAGGGGTTTGGACCTCATTTTTTATTTTAAGTAATTTGGGCCTTTTCTAGCTATTTTCATTTGTGATGTCTCTGTGATGAATTAGAACGAGAAAACAAAACCATAGTGGACAAAGGCACAACAGCAGTGTCCTCAATTGAGTGGAACTGAGCAGTACACACTCAGCCACACCTGCCCCTGCTCCTGACTTCAGTGATTCTCAGCATCCTCAACAGCTTCAGCCGTGAGTGGGAACCCTGTGCCGAGTTCCAATTTCCTGAAAATATGTGCAGCTAAGTCATGAAAGCAAGGATTTATATTGGAAGCCTAACAAGAACAGTCAAGGAAAGTTCTCACCACTGAGTAAGGAGCAGGACCTGAAAGGAAATGTCAGTTGTGCTCCGAGAAAGAATTTCCCCTCTTCATAGCAAATGAGGACCAGTTGTGTTTCACCACCAAACTCCCATCACCTCAATTCCTGGGTATAAGGAAAAGTAAGGAACTAAATTTGAATGTATACAGATTAATGCAAATCCTCAGAATGAGTACAAAACATTTTGTGGTTAATATGTACTGAAAAATGCACAAATCTTTGGTTTAAAAGTAAGAAATGCACCACATTGTTTATCCCAAACACAGTTGGGGACGTGAGCCTTTCGCCTGGGAAAACCATCTTCAAAGCAGCAACTGTTTTCCCAGCTGTGAACACTCTTTCCTGGGAAATCTACTCGTACCATTACAAAAATAATTTTCAAAGGAATGTGAAATTATTCAGCCTAATCTATGCATATCCGTATTTCAGACATTATTTTGTACCTTCTTAGACATGTTTGTTTACAAAAGGCCTCGTATTCCCTACAAACACGATGTGGTGTTACAAAAAAAAAATTGACTTTTTTTAAAAGATAAATAAATACGTGGTTAATTCAATAAAATAATTTGTACCAACTCTATCAATATTCTGAGTAAGAAGTGTTAGCAGGAAACAAATAGTTCTGTCCCATAAGCAGCTGCCCTCTGAGTTTGTTTTTTTATTCCCTTTTCCCTAATTTGAATAATATTGCATAGATATTAAGAAAGCAGACAAAACACGTAGGATCCCACACAGCAAGTCACAAATGGGGTCCCAGTTTGGTAATTGCTTTCAGTGATTACAGGGCCGTCCTGCAGAGCAGCAGTCCGAGGCCCAGGCCCAGCGAGCAGGCCCTTGGAGCAAGGCAGAGAACAGCACGACTGAAACCAGTAAAAGCAACCAATGGCGAGGTAGGCCAAAGGAAAGAGAGACAGGCCCAATGTTTCCATTGCAGACTGACCCAGCCCAGCAGGCTAACGGAAGTTTGCTGATATCCTCACTGACATTTAACTTCACCACTTCGAGAAGGAGCTATCCTCCCTTCCTCATCACCAGAAGAGAGATTAATTCACCAGAGGGATCCATCCCAACAAAACACCAACTGCTGGTGTACCCCTACATCAAGATGGGGATGAAAGATTGTGTCATCTTCTCTTCATAACACGGACAGATCTCTATTTGCACACTAGAAATACAAACCACGTGGTCAAAAAACATTACAATTTTCTTATTTTAGGAGGTTTTGCTAAATAAAACAAATTTTTTAGTAACCTATTTTCCTTTTATTTTTTCCCAATATGGAAGACAGGTTCTCTAAATATTTATTAAAAATTAATCCATGGATAACACTAAGCATAGCACGCAGGATTAAGTTAGTAAAGCAAAACTACAAATGCAGGAGGACACACTAAGTGGTACAACTTCACAACAATGTTCAGGGTGGAAAATACAGCTTATTTTGGTGGCTACCCGAAAAGCTTCACATCATTCAAAATAAATCAATGAATAAATCGAAGTAACAAGACAGGACTCATAGACTTTGTTTGCAAACCATCCACAGCTCATTATTTCAACAACAGGCTTTAGTATGAATTAGTGGGCTGCCAAAGAAAGAAATACACTTCTCGATGAGAGCTTTACAGTATCTGCTTGATAGATCTTAGGCCACAAACCTCTGGTTTACATTCATTAACCATTCACATTACTCTCCCAGTTACCTGACAACAAGCAGCGTTAGAGATCGTATCAAAGTAGCGCTCCCAACTATTCCACCAAGCTCAAGCCAAAATGTTTCCCCCCTCAGCTGAAACACTGCGGTGTGGGGGGGGGTTTCCACTACTATATGCAAAACAATGATTTTAAAGAATCAGTTTTTGTGGTTTGCTTTGCTGCAGCGAGAGTTTAATAACTCCTCATCAGTCTTGATCACAACTCCCAAAAGGCTGGAGAGAAAAACACTTTCCCTACTAAATTTGCCATTTTCCATTTAGCAAACAGAGCTTACTGTTTGGGCACCTGCACAGCAGCCCTCTGATTAAAGAAACACTCTGAGCTACTTGTTTATTTGCCATTGTTTGTACTGCCTGTATGGAATCTCAAAAATTAAATTCCTTTCCCACTGATTTTGCCTCTATCTGGGGGAAATGTTGATTCCTCCTCCTCCAACCACAAGCACTGCTGCAGATGACAAGGAACAGACAAGGACTCGTGCTGCATGAGCATTACCCAAAATACCCTTCAACCACAAACAACAGGATTTGATTTATAATGACCTGACTGGCTCTTACTCAATTTTCCTTGAAGTTACAACATTTGCCAGACTAAATTGGGAAGGAAGAGGAAATTAACGTTGTTTTCTATGGATTATCAATTTTGAGTCTCTTGCTTAATAGATGTTCAACTCTGGATGGAAGAATTTCTTACTGTTCTGCAGAAAGCCTGCAGCTCTGAAAACAGCACTGGTGGAACAAGATCCAGCCCTTATGTTCCAAGGTTAAATGATCCTTCAGTACAGTAAGGTCATTCTCAGCAGAACTCAAACAGCCTTCATGACCAAAGCCATCGCTACACGTTGTTCCTTGCCTACAAGGTTCTAAGTGTCAGTTCTGCTTTTCAGTAAGCTTCTGTGGCGCTGAGGCAGCTAAATCTGAAGGGTGAAGAAATCCATAAACAGAAGCAAGACACAACTGACTGCAAACAAGCACTTCTAATGCTTTTGTTATTTCAGCATGACAGATGACAACATCATAAATATTCTTTTCATGGAACCGAGACAAAATCAATTTGTCACAGACAAGGCCCATCAGAAAGTTTTTATTTAAGAAGCCAATGTTTAACTTCAGACCACCAGCCTACATGACATACTTCAAATTTCTTCTCTTTATGCCTATATTATGTGACAGTATAAAGAATAATCTCCAATTATAGTAAGGTTTAACGTAAGACCGTGTTGGTAAACTACAAAATCATTAAAAAACAAAGAAACTAATGTCCAGGCATTTTAAAAATCAATGTAAAAACACATGGGTTTTATTGCCAAGCAGCTAAATAAAACAGTAACATTGTGGAAACCAATTAGAAAAAAAAGCAAGGTGAATTAAATCTAGAAACTTGTATTGCTCAGCTCCACTAGGATTTGTCATCCAGAGCCGCGTGGTTCTAAGATCGTTCAGGAAACATTTCTGCCGTACCTGAATCACTCACTGCTATTCAACGTAAAGAAAAGAAACTGAGAAGATGAAAATCAATAAGACATCAAGGTTACTCCGAAAGGTCAAGTTGTTCCAAGGAAAAATGCTTTCATCTCAGGCTGCTGAGAATTTCTGAAATAAATTCCATGAAGCAGTGATCAATGTATACTAAATTCAGTCACTTACAACAGATTTCAACGTGCCTGCCTGCAGCTCTGTAACAAAATCAATTAGAGATTTACATTTTCCACTTTGCAGAATAAAAGTGCTGTTACGGAATAGGAAAAAAAGTAAATCATGGGAAAGAAAAGTGACTTAATGACCCAGTGAAAACTCTCCCCCACTAAAAGCAGCGTGCCCCGCTGCTAGCTTTTGACTTATTTCCATCACATGAGACTGTTTAGCTGGATCCTACCAATTCTTGCATTAAGAATGCCAGAAAGTCCTCTTTAATTCAGTTACTGCGTTAGAAGTCCATCGCAGCAAATCTGAATCCAGCTGTCATACTTGACCAATTTCTGCTGGTCTACCAAAGGTTAAGCTTACTTTCAAGTAGCAGACAGCTTAAAGGAAAGAAAGTTGCAGAACATTCTCAGCAGCTGTCTAAACCTTTGTTCCATCCAGCTCCCAGAGCGCATCACTCTGCAGCTTCCTTCTCTTGAGAGTTCCTTCTCACCTTCCTGTACATGCAAAGCAAGTGTACCTTGTTTTCAACTACATTTTCCACGCTGACAAGGTCTGATTGCCAACAGCATTTTAAAGCACAAAGCCACTGTGAGTTAACTGAGTGTTCCGCACAAAGCTGGGAGGACACATGAGCAACAGTCAAGGTGGGATACAGCTGACATTCATTAGCCATTTCTGCATTAAAATCGCTTAAGATCTGCCTGACATTCTTCATCCTCGCCAGCCATTTCAAACAAAAAAATGTGGTCTACTGACTTACACTTTCCTACTATCAACAGTCATAGTTTATAAAGCTGATGCCAAAAAATGGCTTCTTATAGACCTTATATGGTATTCCCTAAAACTAACACCAGATACATGTTTAAGCCACCCACTGACACCAACATTTATAGTTCTAAGAGCGCTGTGCCTAGTCATGTTCCCTAACAGCACTAAGGAACCTGCTTTCCATTTTATATTTGCTCTCTCTTTCACTGTTCTACAGCCTGCATGAACAAGGAGAGCTAATCCAGGGCTCCTATCAGCTTATCAGTTGACATCAGATGGTCCAAAAAGAAAGATCCTGCTTGCCAGGGGGCTGAAGTCCCCTTGGGATTCCTTCCACTCGCACATAAAATGCTACAGATTGTCACAGACAATAAAATTTTAATTTTGACTTTCAATTTCACACTTTTTACCCCGGAAAATTATTTTCACACGAACTGAATTATATTCCTGTGAATCTGAAGTCCATAATGCACATCTCACAAAGGGGAGGAGAAACATTCCCTTTTATGAAGCTATAAATAAGAGACTTTCCTTTTTGCTTTGAAACAGACAAAGATGCACTCTTTCCTTACTTCAGCACATTCCTGCTGAGTTCAAAACCACGAGCATTTACAGGCCTCCAAACAGCTACTGCCCGTAGGTTGGCTTTCCTCATGGTTCACAACAGCTAGAGACGCTTGTACACGCACGCGCTCTCAGAAAAAAAGTATTCTTGTCAATAAGCTTAGCTAAAGCACAGTAATAAAATAAGAAGTACTATTTTCTAGTTACGATCTCCCTTGAGTCATACATCTCATGATAAATGACAGTGACATGTAGCTCTCACGTTTACCTTACGGAAGGCCAGGAAACAGAACTGTGTGTTGTAAGACCACGGCTTGTCATTGCCCTGACAATTCCTAAGTGAAAGAACTTCACCTTTCGTTCTCCACTTTGTTACATCAAACTACTTTTGTTTCTTTGATCCACATCCTACATTAAGCACTTGGAAGAACCAAATAAAGTCACCTTGTTTGGTATCATTTCCATCAGAAAAAAGTTCACACCCTTTGGTTTCCACTTCATATCTCAATATTGTTAATCTCATTGTCATAAAATCACTTGATCAAGTATTCCATTACACAAAGAGACTGCTGACACCTTCTGGCCACTTGACATTCTGTACAAATATCAACAGGATTTCCATGAAAAAAATCTTTCATGCTTTTCCAACCACTCAGAATCACATGAGGGCTTAGGCTACGCCTCCATTGCCATATGACAGTTGCGTACAGCCATGGGGTTCCCCTTTCACTCACATGCTCTTGCTCATCCTTTGTCTTCCACAAAAGCATTCAGAAAAAAAACAGAGACTGACTGCTACAACTATACAAACCAATCAGACACAGCCCAACATTTTTGCTTAATTTATCTTCCCTTTTTCACTTTGACTCCAGGTGTATCACATTCAAGGGACCATTGCAACTGAATCACATAGCATATTCAGACTCAGCATAGAACACCACAGGTAACAATCTATCCACGACTCATTGAATTAAACAGTGAAAACCAGGATGCCCTACCTGGAGACTTGGTTTCTTTTTCTTCGGCTCAGTTTCTGACTCCAGCTCTCCCTTTTGGGTCACACGTTGCTTCAGCTTTTTTCTTTTTTCTTCCTTCATTTCTTTGCTTTGTATATTCTTCTTTGCCATTCTGAAATAGAATATTATCTAATTATCAACTATCAAAACACAATGAAAACTCTTTTAGTTTTTTTTTAATCTTAAATGCACAAACCTCATATACAGAGCCTTTACTAGTACAAGAACTATATCTTAACTATGAAAATAATTGTTTGTATCGAACAATTAATTTTGCAACATTTTCAGCTTTTTCCTTTCAGAATACATTCCAGCTCAGCTACTGCAACACCAGAATGTCACTTCCCTGTAGAAAACTCCATGGCTACCGTCCTCTCTGAGGGCCCAGCACCCACAGCGCTTCAGCCTTCGTGGTGGCAGCACCCATAACTGCTGCAGTGCTGCCTGCAGGCTGTGCTGCACCTGGGAGGTCAGTAGCACAGCGCTGCCTGCAGGGGACAAGGCCCCAGTATACGAGGGCTGCTCCAAAAGTAATGCCTCCTATTTTGTTACGTAGGCCCACAACGTCAGAAACAGATGTTGGTGGGATGGCAGTAAAGGCTGAACTTTCCCACCAATATCCCCGTGAGATTTTTGTTGCTGCGTGACAGATTATAAAGGGGCCCTCTGGACAGAATAGCACCTGACATGGAAGCGCATATGAAGCAAAGGCGTGCCACTGAATTCCTTCAGGTAGAAAAAATGGCACCCACCAACATCCAGTGATGCTTGCTGAATGCTTATGGAGACCAAACAGTGGTTGTGAGCACAGTGAGGAGGTGGGTAGTGCATCTCAGCCGTGGTGACAGCAGTCACCTCCACTGGCACAATTCTCTACAGACATGGCATACAGGCTCTTGTTCATCACTGGGGGAAGCACACGGCTCATGGTGGTTGTAACGGGATGGAAAACACAGCAATGCCAGCAGAACAGCAAGGTCCCAGGCTGCACCAAGTGAAGATTTGCTCAAAGACAACAGCCGTGGGCACAGAAACAAAGCAAAGAAGCTGCTTACCTTCGGAAGGCCTCAGGTAGGGAAGGATCTCCAGCAAGATCCCCCTGCCTGCACTGCCAACCCCTAAATGAGGGCTGGGAAGGGGTGGATCCTGCCTGCACCCTTCCGGTCACACAGCTGCATTGCATTGCATGCACCTGAGCTCCCCTGGCTGCTCTCCCACCACACCGACACGAGGGCAAAGCCGCAGAGCAGCCCCGCACCTGCGGCCCGATCCCCACGGGGCAGAGAGACCCAGGGGCCCCGCACCCGCCAGGGACACGAGGGGGAAGAGCCCACGGCACCACACAACCACATCCCCGCACACCGCCACGCACCTCTCCCGCAGCCCGCCTCCTCCGCGCTTTTAACTGAGCCTCGCGCTTGGCGCCGCAGCCCGCCCCCTTTCTCCCGTTGGTTGCAGAGCAGGAATGGGAGCTTCTGGTTGGCTCTCGGCGTGCCAATCTGGTGAGCGACCAATAGGAAACGGCGCTCCGGCGTAAAGAGTGCGCGTGCCGAGAGCGACCCGGCCGGCTCGTGGAGGGCAGCTGTGACGTCAAATCTCTGCGCCGAGCTGGTCCGCGTGGACGGCGGCCCCGCCTCCGGGGGGGGGGGGCAAGGCACTGTCCCCGCCCGCCGTTGCCCGGGTGACGGCCGCCGTGCTTGGCACCCACCCGGGGTCTGCGCAGCTATTGTGGGTGGATAGGAAACGCGTCCCAGGGCAGGGCTTCCCGGGAACGTGCCAATACCCGTTGCTATAAATACCGCATGCACAAACATCTCCTCGGTAATTTACGGGCAGGGACACTTCCAGAAAACAAACGTGTCACCGGAACGCTTCCTTGTGGGCGGGCGGCAACGCCTCCCAGCACCACCTTACCAACGGGAGGAGGCAAACCACGCTCCGCAGCACCGCCCCCACGTCCTCCCCACCGCACAGCGCTCCCACCCCACGGCCAAGGCCGGCTGCTGCTCCCCCCGCAGACCCCTCCCCTGGCGGGGCACGGCGCCAGCCCTGCAGGGCACGGGGGGATTGCAGAAGCCCTGTGAGCAGCGCGGCGCCAGGGCGGCGCGGCGGCGCTGAGCGCAGCGGGTGACCGGTAGGTGGCGCTGTCTAAAAGCAGAGCTGTCGTTTCGAAGCTTTTGTTCCAACGCGGATGGGGAAAGCGCGCCCTCCGTGCTTGGGCTGCTCAGAATAGCATTTCATTACGCATCCTATTGCGCCACCCTGTGGTTAAGTGCGGTATTACAGGCGTTGCCAAACCACAACGTAGACCTCACGACGGCGTAAAATCAGGCTGGATGGAATTAGCGGCGGTAATTTGGACATCCCGACCTCACGTATTCTATTTAGCCAGCCTGAGGCTTTACAGAGCTTTAACCATTCTCCAAAAAATACGTCGCTGGAAGAGCTGAAATGCCAGTAGGGGGGATGTGAACAGGGGTAGCAGACTTATTGGCAAGAAATTACCCTATCCATGCCCTTTTCTGACAAAAGGCCTACGCAGCATTTTGGCCACGCATTCATCATTCCTATGGGGCCCATAAATGCACACTCTCCCTTTAGGCAGCATTCATACTGTAAGGATTGAGGCTTTCCAAAAGCAAACAAGAAGCACACCACAGTCTTTGCACAAATGCTGCCAACCTCAAGGTTGACTGTATACGCTTCAAGTGCAGTTGTGCTCCCATCTCTTGCTGTATTATCAAAGATTAGTTTTCTCAGGTCAAAGAATGCAACATTTTCTGCTACACAAACTGCTATTCCTCCCATCTCAGCAGAATGGCAGTGGAAGCTCATAGCTGCAGGTGATTTGCAGGACTGCAATTACCCTTCAGTTAGTCCTAAGCCAACACTCCAGCCTACCAACCCCAGTGTGCAGAGGAATAGCTCCAATGACACATGAAATTGAGGTCTTAACCCCCTGACATCATCAGTAAGCTTTGGCATTTTTCTCACAATTAGTTGGATGAGAGGTCTACTTAGATCGCAGCTGGGGAATTAGCACTGTTCATTAACAGCACATTTCCATTTCATCAAGCTACAATACTTCAGGCCCCAAGCTAAGCAGCTGGATGTTCTTGCAGTTTAAAGAGCAGAGCCTTTAGATAATACAGCTGATGAAGATAATAGATGTTGCATATCTGTTATGCCTTTGTTTAAGCCTTTCAGGAAGAGAGCAAGAGTAAGCTCCTTAGACAATGCCGGATTTTGGCCTCATTATACACAACAAGAAACAGTTAATAGCTATTTTGTTTTCCTTTTTGCCCCAACCACAAGGAAATACCCACACCATTCTAGATTCCCACCTAGGGGGCAATAAATTATGAAGAATTATGCTGTGCATGCCTCCGTGAGCACTATCCTTTCAGTGAATTGCTTAGGGAGGGCCCAGGAAAACTGAATATGGCCTTATAAATCAAGTACTTCAAACAACATCCAGAAACCGAGAGACATTATAGAAAACTAGCTTCACATTGATAGATGTTGTTTGTCAAGCAGAATGCTGCATTGTGTGCCAATTGATTTCCAAAAGGATTGAGAGCTAAGACAGTAGCTTGTATTTCAGACTTGCATCTTAGGAGAGACCCAGTTTAGCCTTGCTTGACCTAAACAAAGCTGGCTCTGTTTCAGCCTAATTTGAGTTTTCTTACCGCTCCTCACTTCCCTTGACTAAAGTATTTTTCTTGAGTAAAAGCTGTAATATCGTGAAAGAAACAAAGTAATCTTAGAAAGGGTGACAGTTTATTGAAAGGCTAAGAGATTATACAAAAAATAAATTACTCGCATAGAAAAGTGTCAAAGAGCTTCAGACATGATTAACTTAGAAGTAGACACAGGTTTGATCCAGATGTGAAGAGCTTCTATCATCTGCACCTGAAAGACATAAAGAATGCACGGTAAGAGCCACACCACTAAGAACTTACAGTCACAAGGAGATACCCCATGGCAGGGAAGGCCTCAGGCCGTTCATTCAGAGGCTTGCTGTGCTTTTCAGCACTCTGATGAAGCACCAGCTTCCCAGGACTTGACCAAAAGCCTCATACTGGGCCAGTGGGAGACAATCAGCTGCCCCAGTGAGCAACTCTGTGTCCCAATGCTGGTGTCTACGTAGCCATTTTAATTCCTGCAGTGTGGAGAAGCAAGCATTCACTCATGCTACCAGAATCCTATTGCGTTCCCAGTACGGATCAAAGGTCAACTACCAGCCCTACAGCAGTTAGATGTATGACAGCAGCACTGCTATGCTGCGTTGACATAAAAGTACTTTATAAATCTTGTTTGTCTTTTCCTCACTCCACAGCTTATACCTGTTGTGCTGAAGGTTCCCATTAGATGGCACTGCAATTGCTCCTGTTGACTTGAAGGCAGCTTGAGAGGCTCGCTTCAGAGCTGCGTATCTACAAAGAAATACAGCCAGGCTCAGCACCACTTGTACACACCTTTAAGTCTCACTCTTCCATCCAGTTTAATCATCTGCATCTGACACACAAGTTTCACACTCCTACTGCACAGAACAAGGCTGTCTTGTCTGCCTGCAAAGAGATGTGTTTTAAGTTTAAAATTAGGTTGGTAAGTTATCGGATTTTATTCCTGGTTACTTCAAGGTTCTGTGCAAAACTTTAGGATCCCAGTTATTAGATCAAGACCCCAAACACTACTTCAGTTGGCCAGCACTCGTTCCCAGGGCTTTTTTTTAAAAAAAAAAAAGTCATGCTATGAAGTTATTTGAGAAGAAGCTTCTCTTCCTTGGCTCAGACTTTCAAGAATTAAGCCCAAGATTCAAAGAAGAACTAGTGGCTATTTAACTGAAGTGACCAGTACTCTACACTGTTCCTTATTTGTCTGAGCTCCCCACCAAGCCCTGATACTCGCTCTGAAGCTTCAGCCCTGAGTACCACAGCTACAGCTTACCCAGCCTTGGAGATGGGGTGGCTGCTCGCTTTACAGTCATGATCCAGAGGATGCCGATGCTTTATGCAGAAGTTGCCACCACACTGCTCACAAACTACTTTCATCATCTCTTTCCTTTTGCAGCCTGGCTTTAAGCACTTGTTTGTGAAGATCTAGATAACAGAAGATGCTAAGTTAGTAATGTTTGCTTGCTTTCTGTGATCAGCTTCCCAGGTAACATCCAGGCTGAAGCACAAATCCTGAACTGCCCTTAGAACAGAGATGGGACAGCAAGCTCCTACATGTCTTGCTGTCAGAAGACCTAGCCTGGCGAGCATTAAACAGGCAGCTGAGATTCCAACAGCAGTTCCCATACCTTTTGCTGTGCTGGATTGTATTTGCAGTCCTTATCCATGTGGGCTCCAACCACAATATCTGGTACTTCACCCTTCCGTACAGGGACAGGCGCATTACAGAGTGGACACACTGGAACCTGCACATTCTAAGAACATAGCACACCAATTAGAAGCCTGACACAACTATTGCTCTGTCCTTCCCTTCCTCTTACCCATGGGTGATGAAGTGTATATCCACAAGTTTATGTTCTACTCATTAATTCTCTTAAAGATGATTGTCAGAAAGGCAGCTGCAAATCTGTATCCAAAAGGCCACAAGTGCTTTGCCAGATGAGTTTGTAGCAGCATATTCAATAAATTCACTTTAAATATGATTCTGCAGTCCCAAACATCACATAGCACTCAAGCATCAGCCAGAGATCAGTGTTCTCCCTCACTTACTCCATTTATTTCTTCTGCAGGAAGTTTTAGGCCTCTCTACATTACTGAGAGTACCAAGCATTCCTCTTTGCGAAGAGGCAAGATAAGTGAAAGGAACAAGTCTAGTAGTACTGAGCTCAGAAAGGTTATGTTTCCACACAGCTGGAATTCTGCTGCATCATTAGCTGCTATCTCGTGGTTCTTCCACCTGCTCTTATAGAAACCACAGGCCAAGTTTCAGAGCAGCCTTCCTGCGTGACTTAGTGATCCTGCAGCGTCACCCACTGACTCACGCACAGGAACTTTACCTTCTTGTAGGCAGAGCTACAGCTGTGGTCCTCGTAGCGGATATGGTCTTTACAGAAGACTTCCCCACACGCGTCGCATTTCAGAGGAAGGAAGTCTGGGAGATGAAAAGACAAAACCAGATCCTCATAGAGCAGAGCTGACTGCTTTACAGTGCAAGTGCTGAAGGCCAGCTTCTAAAGCAAGACTTTGGTTTTGCCTAGTCAAACAATTCTTGTTGCTGCCTGGATTATGCCATGAACAGTTGCAAATAAAACTAAGTGATAATCTAGTAGAAGTAGTAAGACCTAACACAAGCCATAAATACCTCCAGAGTTCCTAGAACGTGGAAGCTCTTTACAAGGCATTAGTCATAAAGCAGTGGCTGAAAGACAACGCCAGAGCCCTGACTAGAAGCCATTCGTTAAAAGGCAGAAGTTTGTTAGCACCATATCAGAGCAAAGCGCTGTGCCCTCCGTTATTTCTCTTCCCCGTGCCGCGTTTAAGAGGCATTCTAGAAGAAGCCACAACGCGTGCTCCCACCCAGCATGCCCTGATGGGGTCAGGGTGCCCAGCATGGCACCGGGCGCAGGGTTTGGTCCCTGGGGACGCAGTGGCACGCGCTGCCCGCCCACCACCCCCAGCGAGCACGCGGTTCGCAGAGAGCACCACAGAGCAAATAGGACAGCCCGCAGAAAGGGCCCCTTCCGACGCACCCCGCCGCCGCCGCCGCCCAACTCCCCGGGGCTCCTTACCGAGCTGCCTGCAGGCCCGCTCCGAGCAGTGCCGGCCCAGCCACGGGAGCTCCATGTCGCTGCGCTGCCGCGGGGCGCGGTGCCGCACGCTCTATATGCGCTCCGGCTGACTCAGCCCCGCGCCGCCTGCTGAGTCACGTTCCCGCCCTCCCGGCCACCCCCGATGACGTCACGGCGGGGCGAACCAATGGCGTTCCCAGCCCGCCGTCGCCGGCTGCGGCGCGCGTTGGGTGAGGGACCAATCAGAGGCCGGAGCGGGCGTGCTGAGTCATGCCCAAGGGGGCGGGGCGGGGACGGAGCAGATTGGGCGCGGGACGCGGAGCTGGGATAGGGGTGGGGGTTTATTGCAAAGCGCTGAGCGTGCCCTGGATGCTGGGTGCGTGGCACTGTGGGCACTTGGCACGAAGGTGGGGACTGTTGGTTTAGTGACGTTGGTGACTGCAATGAGAACCACGAGAATGCCACGTGGCATTCATGTGACTGCATGCTGGCATCATGCCCGGCTGGACTGAGAGCACTGCTGCCAGCCAGGTGTTCTGCCCACACCGATTAGTTTTCCCACCTGGACTCATAACGTTACCGACGATCCTCATCTAAAGCCGTTTCTCCGAAGAACAACTGCGATGGCAGAAGATTGCAGCCTCCCGCAGTCCCTCAGATTGTGCTTCCACCTCCCTACCTGCAGCATGTGTGCACAGGGGCTCCTTGGCTGGGTGTGCCATGTCCAGGCTGGGTGCACTCACACCTCACCCTGGGACGTGACACGGCCCCATGGGATGTCCCCACTTGGGTGGCAGTGATGTGAAAGCGCTGGACCCGGCTGAGTCTTGCCCCACTGCCTGGCATGGCTGCAGGAGCTTGGATGGGGAAGCCTGGTACATAACTACTTCGTGGAATTCCCTTCGGGAACAAATCAAACATACATTAAAACTTTATTCCCATCAGAAGGCTGTCCCGCATCCCCACTGGTCTCATGACAAAAGAGCATCTTAAAGTTTCCAGCTTAAAAGTCTCCTGGCTGCCTGCCCTTAATGCACTGTTGTCCTGGACTTTCTATGGTGCATTTTCTCCTCACTATGTCTGAGTAAGCAGCAGCTGAAGGAACCAGATTGACATTGCTTTGAATTTCTAAGGCTGTCATCTGCCTGTGTCCCAGAAGAGAATTGTGTAACCGTGGCGGATGTTTCCATCAGATGTCACACAGTGTTGATCTGCTGGTAGATGTTTCCATCACCATCACACACTGTTGGTCTGCTGGTGGTCACTTCCTTAGGTTGGGTTTGGTGCAGACGCTGGTGGTCCCAAGCCCAGGGAGAGCCTGAGCAGTCGGTCCTCCTCTCAGCACACAGACATGTCTGGCAAAGGGCAATGCGGTCACACAGCAACCTACGCCAGGTTCACTTGGCCATTGCCAGGTGGTTAAAAGGATTTCCTTGGCTGAGCTGAGCCTGCTTCTTCATGTCCACTGGGAATGAGGTCAGAGCATGGCCTCACCCACTTTTTTTGTTCTTGTCTCGGTTGGCTTTGACAGCTGGGGTTGGGGCAGTGTTGAAAAGCATGACAAAGCAGCAAAAAATATCCAAATACAAACAGCAGTGAAAAGTCCAGCCACACAAGGACCTTCCAGACCTTCACTGTGCATTTATTCATCAGCACCATTATACTGTTTCTAGAATATTCCAGGACATGGGAAGCACAAAGAGAATTACATGCCCTGCTTGGAGTCTGATTCTTCCTCATATCAAGCACCCACCCAGCGCCCAGGAGGACCGGGACCCCCAGAATCCCATGGGGAAGGCTTGCCCAGAGCAGTGGGGTGAGTGGGACAGGAGGAAGGCGCTGGTGCTGGCACGTGGGCTCGCAGCACTCCACTGCCTGCAGAGCTGCTGAGAAAAGGATCGTGTTTAGTGGTGGGAAGGAGGAGCCCGCTGGTGGATGACAATGGGAACAGCTATGCACAGATTAGATACTCTTAAGGAAGTCTGTAAATCCCGAGTCTGGAAACCCATGCAGCACAGGCAGCCATCTTAATAGAAACGAGGATTAGAAATTAGCCGAGGTCTTTAGTGATATTTTTAGAAGTTTGCTCCTGACAGGTTAGGCTGCTGAGAACTGGAGGAACGCGCAGAACCCCGCATTACTCGGGAAGGGATCACAGTGCAGCGTGTGATTAGAGGCTGGCTAGCTTAGCGACAAGGGGGATAGGTGGGTTAGAACTGGTTCAGGAGGAATTAGCAAGGGAAATTGCTTGAGAAGCAGAATTTGATTAAGGGCAGCCAACATGGATTTGTGAACAGAGCGCTACGTGTAACTAACTCGCTGGATCTGGGGGAGGTGTGGGTGCTGTGCAGCCTGAGCTGCAGAGGGCCTTCATCGCAGTGGTGACGCTGGGGGGGATGGATGGGGTCATCTGCCTCCCTCCTCTCTTTCCTCTCCACCCCTTCTACTTCTTTTCAGCATTTGGGTATTTGCTTTTCTCTTATGGCTCTTTGTCCTCTCCCTGTCTCCCTTGGGTTTGCCTCTTGGTGCCTCTGCAGTTGGTAAAATGCCACCGTCCATCCCACCTCACCAGCGTGGGATGTCTTTGGACCCGTACTGCATTCTGGAGGGGAATAAAACGCCTCGGAAGAGGTTTGCACCCTTCCTGAGCTTTCTGAATGTCTGCTCCTTCAAACAGGGCCCCCACAGCTCTCTGGTCTGGAGAAGGACAGAGACAATCAGCAGAGAAGGGCAGACCCTCGGACAGCCTCAGGCTGCTGCCCATAGCCAGCCCAGCGGGGGAGCAGCGGCCGAGGGGGCTCAACAGTGCCCAGAAGGGAGAGACGAGGTCTTCAAAGGCCTTCTGTCACCTTCTGTCACCTCTGTCACGCAGTGTCCCACCCTGCTGCTGGCTCCAGACGTAGCGTGGATGGAGGCTCCATCCTACCCCTCTGGCAAGGCAAGGCACGCTCCTTCCTACCAAGCTGCATTACGATGAACCAAGATGCCTGCGGCCAAAGCGTGCTGGTATCCACCTCCTCTCCTCCTTGTGTGCCCCAGCAGATCCAGCGGACACAGACAATTGCCCGTCCCTGGTGTCCCCAGGGCCACCTCATCCCCCACACCCACCTGCACTAGCTGGGAGCAGCCCGGTGACCCCGTTAATACTCAGCCGGCCCCGGCTCACCTTTCCCTCTTCCAGGCCCCTGAACTCCCATCCCATCATCCTGCTTTTCGGCTCATAATTCCATACCAAGCTTTTAAAACAGAATATTATTTTTATTGCAATGACCCCATGGTGCTACCAGATCCCTCTGTGGAGGAGATGTGACATCTCCATTACATAGCTCAGATAAGTGTCTTAAAGAGACCACACACAGAGGAACCTAATGGTACCTATTTTTATTAGGATTATTACAGGAGGGGAAGTAAAGCAGTCCTGTCTCCCCACAGGATACTCCATTCGCAGCAGCAGACAGAGAGGAGAGATCTGTGGAGGCGGATCAGTTTTCCAGGAATATTAGCTACTGCTGCTCTAAAATTAGAGTCTAGGGAGAGCAGGCAGGTTGACATAATTGAAAGGGCTGTCTTATGGGATGACATAGTTAAACGAGCCCATGATCAGCTTTGGAGTGACAGCTCAGCGCCTTCTTCTAATCCCCAAAGGAGCACCCAGTTGCAGGGCTGTGATTTAACTGGTCCTGGATCTTATCTTGTGACGATGCCAATATTATTAGAACTCATTTCTAAGGAGTTGTCTCCAAAATCACCGTATATGAACCGACTGCTTTCACAGGCACGGCTCTCTGCAGCTTCCCCCTGCAAAGCTCATCAGTGATGCAAACGCTCCTCTGCTGCCCATCTCACAGACCCCAACCCGTCCCCATAGGCTGAGCTACAGGGGCAGACCCAGAAACAGGATTAAGAGCCTCATTTCAGGATGAAGCTGAAAAATGTCCTTGAGCTGCGCATTTTATTCAGCATAATTTAATATCAAACACAAACTAACAAAGTTAGAGGTGAAATATAATAGCAGGAACCCCATAAAAAGTAACCTAATCTGTAAGATAAATAGACAACACTTTAGCCTGGGGAGATGGCAAATAAAAGAGAAATATGAGCAGAGCCGTTCTCAATTCATAAGTAACTTTAAAGAGAAGTAATGAAGATGACTTCTCCAACTTTTAATGTCCTAAAATTCCTCTCAACAACAACAACGAGAGGCAATTTTAACGCTTTCTTCATAAACTTTCACAAGGAGGATGGCTGCAGACAAGTGGCCCAGACCATTCCTGCAGGGGCAAACACCCGCTGGCAGGAGCAAGCAGAAGAGATCATAGAATCATAGAATCATCGAATGGCCTGGGTTGAAAAGGACCTCAAAGATCATCGAGTTTCAACCCCCCTGCTGAGTGCAGGTTTGCCAACCACTAGACCAAGCTCCCCAGAGCCACGTCCAGCCTTGAATGGAAGGGAATGAATTGAATCCTCTGAGTCTCCTTGAACGGAGATGGCTGGAAGTGGCTCGGGGGGGTGGGGGGGGGGCAACCTGCAACCCCTGGTGGGGCCGAAGAGATGGAGCTCTGCTCATCCCATGCTGGTTGCCCACGGCCACCTCCTGCTGCTTTGTTTCAGGTGCAGAACTCAGAGCATCCAGTCCCCGCACGGCAGTGTTAGCCGGACTCATTTTATTTCACTTTTTAGCTCGTTTTTGTTAGTGACTATTTAAGCTTCAAAGGCTGGGGTTTTCCTAGCAGCCTAATGCATTTAGGCACCTAAATCCCATTGTGCTTCGGGGCTGGATCAGGCCTTGGGCTGCTCAGTGTATCCCTGCTGAGTGCCTAAGGCGACCTCCCCAGAAAAGCACCAGATTGACACAGATATCATTGTGTCAGCATGAGCTCGTTTCTTCCATAGAAGAGTCTCGTGTTTAAACCCCCCCTTCCTAAAATGACAAAGCAAACTGGAAAGGGCCTTGTCTGCTGGGTGATTTCCAGCAGTACGTACCTGTAGGGGAATGTTAAATTCTGTCCTCAGGTTATACTGAAGGTAAGCTTTGCTTTGTAGGCTGAACTTCTTCAATTAAAGAGAACAAGCGCTCCTAATCCCCCGCTCTTAGCTCTCCCTGGAAAACCTCAGGGCTGCTAAGGAAGAGCAGATTTTGGTGTTCTAGAGGCAAAACCCAACCTTACCGTGCCTCCCACTGCCCCTCCGACCCCTGCTATAGATCCAGCCCTTTGGAGCACCCAGGCAGAAAAGAAGGAAAGGGCTTTTCTATCTTCAGTGTTGCTATGTAATATAGGAGAAACAAAACCCAGCAGAATTGAGCCATTTTTATAATAGCAGTGGAAAAATAATCCAGTGTTGGGTGGTTTCTGGTCACAATCAAACGCTGACATCTTACAGCACCACTGCAGAGACACAGTGGGAAATTGACCAGGATCTCAGTGACGACCTTCCCAGGATAACGACTGCATCTCTGTTGGGTTTGCACAGCAGGACCCAGCCCGCCGGTACCGAGCCCCACGTGCCAACACACTGCCACGGTGCCATCCGTCACGCCCCAAATCCTGCCTGTGCACTGCTCTGCTGCTTTTGTAGTGAAGCATTTCACCGAGAACTGATGTATTTTGGGTCACGTTCTTCTTTGCATAGTAGCACCAGGGGATGGGGCAGCATCGTTAGCCCTGTCCCTTGTGTTCCAGAGATGGGTCCCCACTGCCCACCTCCTGGTGCCCGTCACTCACTGTGCGGCCACGTCTCCAGAGGCACCGGGCAGCAGTGGAGCGCCCACAGGATGGCCCTCCCCTTGGAAAGGTGCCCCCCCAGCAGGGACACAGCTGCGTGACACTCGGAGCCGCGTGCCACGAGGTGGCACCATGTCCCTTCTCACCCACACAGCGGGGTCCCTCCTGCGGCCAAGCAGACCCCGCAGGGCTGCGCTAACCCGGTCAGGCCTTGGCAGGTTGAATTCCCCCCACTGAGTCTTTTTTTTGGTGATACTTGAGAAGCTCTTATCCCATTAACACCCAGCTGGTGGAGGAGGTGATGCCACCACCCTGTCCCATAGGATAGGGGTCCTATGGGTTCTGCGTCTCCTGCAGGAACGTGGTCACCTTCAGCCAAGGGAATGCTGCACAGAGCCGCTCCCTGGGATAGACCTGGGCTCCCATCCCTGCCATCACAGCTGGTTGTTGGCACTGGGAAGGACAGCAGTGTCATGGGGGTGGTGGCACCTGGCTGGCTCTGTACACAGGAGAGCTCGTTTCTCACATGGAGCTCAATAGCGTCAAGGGAGGGAGGATCCCAGTGCACAAAGAACATGCCCATACCCCTGGAGAAATTAAAACTTCACATCTTGGCACGCTGAGCTCACCTCCACTGTGGGAGCTTACATGTATCCCAGAGGAAGGAGCAACTGAGTGGTTTTCTAGAGTGAGATTCCCACTGTACGTCTCTGCCTCTGGCACTGCTGCCCAGAGCTGTGGGTGCCCCATCCCTGGAGGAGTCCAAGGCCAGGTTGGATGGGGCCCTGGCAGCCTGAGCTGATGGGGGCAGCCAGCCCTTGGCAGGGGGTTGGACCTAGATCATCTTTACAGTCCCTCGCAGCTTAAGCCACTCTCTAATTCTGTGGTTTGTTTTGGGGTGCACCATGGCTCCCATGGCCTCACAGTCACCTCCCCCACAGCCAGAGCTGTCCCTTGCACTGTGCTCATGTGCTGAAAGAGAGTTAGCAACTCATTAGCACAGACCGTTCCCACTTGTCCATTCGCATTCCCTTTTCACAAGGAAATGGCAGTGGATTTGCCTATGAGCAGAAAATCCCCCAATGGAAGGAAGTTCCTGCACTGCCCAAGGAAGCTGCAGGCGGCTGCTTCTGCTCTCGCTGCAGGGCACTGAGCACCCGGCCAAGAAATGGGCGCTTCTGGATGAAGAGGAAACAGAAGGAGCTGCTTGAAGTGAGCTCTGCTGAATGGGTTCTGCTGGCCCCGAGCGCGCCTAGCGCTGACACGGAGACTGGTAATGCCTGCATTATTCCTGACACAACGCTCTGCGGCTGAACAATGCATTTGCCAATTCAATTTATTCAAACAAGTTCCTTGGGAAGACAGCAAAGCAAATCCAGGTGGCAATTACAGAATTCAGACTCTGCTCCAGCATCAGGAAACAAAGGGAGAAGATACGAGAGAAATAGCGGGTTCAGCTGGAAAACCCACGGCCACAGAATCCTGAGAGCTTTCATCACGTGCTTGCTGGCATTCAGCTGCAGATCCCGGTGTCATTGGGCAAGGAGACGGAGCAGCGCTGCCATTGCTCTGCTCTGACGCCCAGCACTTTGGAATATAGTTACTACAAAAAATAAATGCTTCTGGGGGGAGATAGATTTTTTTTGTTGTTTGAAAGCACACGGATGTTTGGGTTCCACAGCCCGTTGCAGTGAGCTGTAATTGAAGAAGGAGCACGTCCAGCAGCTACCAGGACCAGCAGTGTGGCAAGTCCCGCTGCGTCGCATGCTGAGTGACTGCTACAGGGTGGAGGTTGCCCACAAGCTCAGATGAAGCATTCACAAATTCAGAGCTTGGTGTGACGCCCTCAGCCATGTGCTGAGGCTCACCACATCCCAAACCAGGCCTCTCTGGATGTGCAAGAGGGAAGTTTTGCTTGCAGGCACGCAGCCATGGGAAATTCCCCTGTATTAGAGCCTGCAAACCCCACAGCATCAGCTCCCCCCCCCAACCCATATTACCCTGATCCCTGCAACTCCTCAGCCCACCCCATCCCCCAGCAGCTCCAGGGACGGATGTGGCCCAGATGTAGAATTAGGTGAAGCCAAAAGGTGGCAGCATCTTATTCAGTATCGATTTTGCATGAATATTTCTCCTATTAGCCATTTTTCTTTCTAATCATGGAATGTGAGTTTGTAAATTACAGAGGTGGAGAGTAAATGTATTGCAACCTCTGGCAAATTGATATTTTTGCAAGAGCGGTAAACTTTTCCTGATGGCAGATAATTGAAAGGAACAAGCGTCAGATAAAATTCATAAAGATTCGGACCTGCTGGAATAAGACAAATGATGTTTAATATTTGGAGTTGTAAAGTAATTACACCAGGTGCCAACATAATGAATACATGGGCACAGCAAATGGAATTGGGCTGACGGGTGCCTCGGCCGTGGCACTGCACAGTGCCCTGCTGTCCTCCCCCTCGGTGCAGGGGAGCTGCCTATGTCGGGGTCAGCCCCAGAAGTGCCCTTCCTTAGGGGACACGGGGAGCTCCTCACCACCACCTGCAGCAGCTCCAGGGGCTCTCCAGCAGACCCGCTGCCTCTGGTTTGCATCCCAGCCAGTACATGTTACCACGGAGCAGTATCACAGAAGCATTAAGGTTGGAAAAGTCTGCTCAGATCAACTACTCCACCCGTCACCAGCCAGGAGTGTGCCTCCCATTGCATGGTCAGCAGTGAGCAGGGTGAGCTGCAGTGCCTGATCAAACCCTCCTCCTCCGTCACTATCCTCAGGGCTGGGCTCTTTTCCCCACCGAACCCCAAAGCAGAAATCACTGGTCCCTATCCAGCTGCTACTCCATCCCCAGCAGCTGGGAACGATCAGGAGACACCGAGGAACCACCTTGTTCCCCTTTGTGTAGCCCTGTCTCCATCAGCCCCTCTATGGGCAGCAAACCAGTAATCCTTCACCCTCTGCATCACCTTCCCTGCACGCAGCACCTCGCTGTGCTTCCAGGCACATCCAAAGCTCACCGAGAAAACAAGCCTGCCAGTGTCCTGCTGCACAAAGCAGGATGTTGCTGCAGACTTCCACGGAGAGATGTGTGCGGAGCTGAAACGCTGCTGATGCAGGCAGGCAGCATGAAATCCCACCCGCCCCATGGCCAAATGTGCACCAGGCTGGGGGGTCCCGACCCGGCCCTTCTGCTGGGCTCCCCCAACACGCTCAGCTCCCGGCCCCCAGCAGCTCAACCCCATCCCTGCTCCGCCGCCGCTGCTCCCGCGCCTCTGCCCCTTTGAAGAACTTGCTTAGAAATTCAGCAGCAATTACGAGAGCTTTAGTATTAAAAAATGCACGCGGCTCTGAAAGCAAATGCGACGCTGCTGCTGTAACGCTAGCTTTCAGCTGTCTCCAGTCCCTAGAAATTCTCAGTGGGATGTTTGAGAAGGATGTGTATGTGTTGACAACATTAAATGATCCATGGCTCAAGGACAGAATTGAAACCATACATCTACTTCACGCGGGCACTGATCACTGGGAGAGCGTTTTTCTTAAACAGCCCACGAAGGGCAGGCACCCCGTCCCGCCCGCACAGGCCGTGCACACACGCTCACGTCGCATCCCAGCACGTAACAGAGCCCCAGTGAGGAGGGAGAGACACATGGATGCCATCAGCGGGAAAAATGTGCTCGTGGCTGCCCCATCTTGGAGGGAAATCGAGCATGTCACCCCGGTGCATCACCCTCTTCTCTTCGCCTCCTGGCAGGCAGCGCACAGCCGTGCAACATCTGGCGAGGGGACGAGGAGGGGCGGGATGCTGGGATCCAGCCCGGGGATTTTCTGGGGCAGAAATCTGCCTATCCTGCATCCAGTGCCCCAGGACGCAGCTGTGGACGGCGGCGAGGCTCCGTGCCCGCCGCTGTGAGCCGCCAGCAGCGCCGCTCTCAGCGCTGCCTCCGGAAAGCTGCAGCTTCTTCTAGATGTGAAATTCCCAAGGACGAGGAAAAACTGGCAGACAACATGGAGGATTAGGTGGTTCCCCGAGGAACGCAGGAAGCACTGCAGAAGGCCGTACCGTCGCCCATTCCGGTGGGGCGATTACGAGCTATTTGATGCTGGGAGGATGATTTCTGGTAGGAGGCTATTTTGCAAGCGTTAGCCCAGCTATTAGCAGTGGGAAGCCACGTTTCCCTGAATGCAATAAAGGCAGGCTCCTTGTGCTTGCAATCTCCTTACCCCAAATCCAGCCTGCTGCGTCCAGCGCTCTTCCCCAGGGAAGCTCTCTCCTGGCTGTCCTGGCTCGCAGTGCTTTGCTGGTCCATGGCACGCTGCTGCAGGAAACCTGGCTCTCCTGCTGCTCCAGCCCTCTCCCCGTGCCCCCCGGCTTAGGGGCCGACTTCCATCATTTCAGCCATTACCAAACTAAAGGGTATTTCTTTGCTCCCTCGTTTACACTGGCTGTTTATTTAATAGGCTGGCCAGCTTCAGTTAGGTCCGTGATCACTCACAGGTGACAGCTCCAGCGTAACAATGCTTATTCCCAAACTGTATCTCCAGCTGAAGCTGGGGAGATTTTTAAGGAGAAGTTACAAAACCATTAATTTGAAGTATCTCTACTCAGAAGAGTGAACTCTGCTTTACACCCAAATGGTTGGTCACGTCACTGGGTAAAAATGGGCCAGGGTTATCTATCCTCCTCTCCCAGACGTTGGGTGGCCCTGGTGGAAGCCCCATTTGGTTGAGTTCTCCGGACCTCTTTGCTTTGTCACTGAGATGTGGAACTCCTTGCTGGTGGATCCTTGTTGTCTAACATAAAGTTTCACAGCTGTGAGCACACTTTCTGGTCTGTGTCTGGATGAAAGCCTGGGGTGGTTGCCCCCGATGCACCCAGACCAATGGCGGGGGGCAGTGCCGTCAGGTCCGGTGTGTCCCCTGATGTACCTGGAGTACTGCAGCTAAGCATGTGTTGCAAAAGGGAATCTGAGTCTGCTGCCTTGATGTGCCACTGAAAGTTGCCCAAAGAAGCTGTGGGTGCCCCAAAGTGGAGGTGCCAAGGCCAGGCTGCGTTGGGCCCTGTGCAGCCTGAGCTGTGGCACTGCGTGGAAGGGCGGTTGGAATGGGGTGGTCTTTAAGATCCCTTCCAACCTAAGCCGTTCTATGACGCTGTATGGTTTTACTTCTCAGGAAAAGTCAATGCAAGTTTCTGATCTCCTTGGTTCTGAAAATTCCGATTTCAGAACCCAGAGTCCATGCCCCTGCAAGTTTGGTACCCAACCCTTCAGCCAGCCGAAGCTGCGGTACCCACAAGGACAGGAGAGCAGCCCTGGGGTGGTTCTCCCCTTCCCCCCAGCCAAGGGTTGGGAGCAGCTGCACCAAGGGTCCCACAGAGCAGCCTGCCTGTCCTGTAGTGCCCAACAGAGGGAACAGCTTCCTCACAACGCTGCAGGTGAACTACCAGCATGGAGCCTATTGCGCGTCAAATGTTCCTGTTGAAAAGATGCAGGGGTGAGGCCAGGCACCGCAAAGTCTTGTCCAGCTCCTGCCCAGGACGCAGCCAGACCATAGGGAAGGTCCCAGCAGATGGCCGTGGCCAGGAGCGGGCATTGGAAGCGAAGGTTTAGGAGGGCTGGAAAACTTCCCGCTTTAATTTACCCAACTCTTTTGTTTCAGCCACATTTAATATCTTAGAAATTACGAGTGGAGGGGACCTGGCTGAGCCGAAGGAGAAGGCGTGATCTGTGAGGCCAATTAAGAGGCCGATGGCACATAGTGAAGCGGAGCCCCTCGGGGGAGGCCAAGGTTACATAAATAAGCGCGTGAAGGAGCCGCACGGAATCTGCAGACACTCAGCCACCAGTGATGCCCCTTTGAGTCCGGGAAAATTAAATATAAATAATAAATGTTTAACCACACAGCAAATAAATACAATGAGGCACCTTTAAAAATTATACTAATAAACAGCAAGCTGTTGTCCTTCTGCCCAGGGTGGCTGAGCATCCTCTGCAGATCGAAGACAAAAGAGCAGAGCGGAGGGGGTGCTTGGGGGCTCTGCTTGGCTGCGTTGTCCTCACCCCCATAGCACCATGAGCCCCAGGACAGCGTGGAATGAAACACCCATAGTGACTGTAAGCAGTGCAGAGCTCTGCCAGTGGCCCCGGGTCCTCCTCTCCCCTCTGCCTGCGTGGTGCCCGCTGGCTGCTCCTGGGTCCCCAGGGATGGGATTGGGGCTCTCACCTGGGAGGAAAAGCTCAGAGCCCCATCGCAATGACACCGACGTCCGAGGAGAGCTGCAGATTCCCCAGAATTGCTCAGCGTCAGCGCACGCCGTACAGTCAGAGCTCTGCTTCTCGGCTTCCCTGTTTTACGGCTTCCTCAGAAGAAGGGGCGAAAAAAATGAAAGGGAGATATAAAAAATAAAGGGGTCGTTTATAGGTAAGCACGGCAGGATGGGAGTGAGCGAATAAAGCGGTGCGAGCGGCTGAGCGGGGCCGGGGGACCCGTTTGCGGAACCTGCACGCTTTGCTCGGTCGCTTGAACCCTTTGTTCCCCCAGTGCCGCGCTCAGCCCTGGGCCGTGCATCACGAGGGGCCTCTGTCAGCCCCCAGCATCCCCAAAGCTGCACTGCTCCCTTGCTGTCCTCTATGGGTGACGTTATAGGTGGCCAAAGCAGTGCTCACGTATGGCATCACGGCACCTCAGGGACAGCGAGGGCCGCACCAGCCGCTCCACACTGCTAATTAAACGCAGTTCCTTTCCCGTGATGCAATTTCATTTCTCCCCAAATTCTGCAGGGAAGGAGAGGGACAAAAGGCCTTCCTTGCTGTGATTACACATTTCTGGGCCATTTAATTACATCCTTCAGCTCTTTAAACACTCGCACAGTCAGCCCACGGAGAACCATGGTTGGTTCCTGATTTCTCATCCGCCCAGCTCCCGAGGTGTGGCTCCGCACTGCCTGCACATCGCTGTGGCCGTGTTCCCCACTGGGCTGAGTTCTCCTCTTGGGTTGATGCTGTGGCTGGTGACACCGGTGTCTGGTTCCCGTTCCCTTCTGACCCATGTCCTGGGGCCACCCCCAGCTCCTGTGACCCATGTGTGGCTTCACAGCACACAGCTCGAGCAGTGTGAGGTCCCTGTGTACCACCAGCTGCAGTTCTCTGAGCACCCCCAGGGGCAGAACTTGCCACCACGTGCAGGAATCGCCCAATTCTGGTGGCAAACGCAGAGCTCAGAGCTCAGTGCAGGCTTTGACACTTGAGCACAGGCACAAATGTTCTCCAGCCTTTACATCTTTTCTCCATTTTAACTCACAGTCTCATTAGGCTAATTTGTTTCCAGGTTGGAGGATGAATAATGAGCCCCAGCCTGTGGGTGCATAATTAAGTTTTGATAGCGAATGTTTTTATCTAACCTCGTTTTCAGTTTCATCCTCGGCACCTGAATTACGTGGCTGTGACTTGGGGCTGAGGTTCTGCCTTTGCATTAGACCCAGAGCTGTGCACCCACACAAGATGCAGCAGTGCTCCGCCACCGCCCAGGGGCAGGACAGCGCCCAGCAATGACACCGGGGAGAGCAGTGATGCCACAGGGTGACTGCTTCCTCCGGGACGTGAAGGGAAAGAGAAATAATTAACAACAACAGGAATTTTCCATACCACGGTCGGTATAAGCTCCTTCCTTGGTCTGTGGTCCTTGCAGGGTTTGCACACCACTCCCAGAGAGATGGGACATCCCAATGGTGATGATCACCAAGAGCGTTGCACTGACTCCTGCGGTCCTGACGCATTTGCCGGTGTAATCATCCCTCAGTGTAATCATCTTTGTTCCTACACAATCCTACCAGCTCTGCAGGCTCATTGCCGTGCTCCCCACAGGAGCCTCCTCAGCATTAGTGCCCGCTGAATTCTCCGTGCTCCGTGCAAGTGATTTCCTCCAGCCTTCCCCTTGTTCTCTTCAGCTCCGCAGGGTTCCTGCCAGGCTTTCCCGCTGATCTTTTTGCCCTCTCACTGCTCCTACCGTTGTCACGAGGCTTTTCCCTAATTCCCTGTCTGCAGGGCTGGGTTAGGGGTAAGGAAGCACCGCGGTTGTGTAGGGCCCAGAGGAAGCTCACAGCTGGAGGTCAGAGCGCAGCGCATCCCACAGCCGGACCGCGGGCACAGCCGGAGCACCGCGGCCGCCCGGGCAGGTACTTAGTGCAGATGTTAATAGCACCATTGTTTATACTGCAGGATTGGAAAGGGTCTCCTGGGTCATCTGGGGCATTGCCCTTCAGTAACTCAGTCTGTGCTCAAACTATCCCACGGGTATTTTAAGTCGATTCATGAATCCTTTTAGGAATTCGGCCCGGCGACCTCCGTCAGCAAACAATTCTTTTGCCTAATTGACTTCACTTTCTGCATGCCCCGCTTTAATGC
Organism: Numida meleagris; assembly: GCF_002078875.1. Taxonomy (NCBI): domain Eukaryota; kingdom Metazoa; phylum Chordata; class Aves; order Galliformes; family Numididae; genus Numida; species Numida meleagris. Next base: position 2,582,122 of record NC_034421.1, read on the forward strand.
TGCCTTTAAAGTTTCAGGCTTTTTTTTTCCTCTCGCAGTGGCATCCACCACTTGCTTTCAGTAGCTCTTTTTCCCTCTTCCAACTCTTCTGATGGCTCATGGAAGAGGGACTCCTCCAGCAGACGTGGGCTGGTCCAGGCTGGGCGGTGACCCCAGGGCCCAGCATCCCCTTTCCTCCACAGCTCAGCAGCAGCAGCAGGGCTGGGAACAGAGCTGCGGGGTCAGTTACCTCTCAGTTTTGATAACCTGACTCAATCCATTCAATGTAGGTTGCGGTTGCAGAGATGTAACCTCCGTATGGGGGAGCACTGGGGAGCAGCACTTCTACCAGCATTGGCACCTCATGGACCCATCCTACACCCATTTTCCTTTCCATGTTCTCCAGTTTTGGCCAAAACAGAAGGTGGGCAACGTGCGATGCATTGATTCAGCTGCCAGCTTAGGAGAGTACTTACCCCGGGAGGAGCAGCTTTCTGTGCTCAGCTTCTGCATGAGGAGACAAGGGAGGAGCAGCATGGTGCTGGGACCTGCGCTGGTCAGACTGGGGCTCGGATGACCTCCATGAGCCCTTGGGATCAGTCAAGCAGAATTTCCTTTAAAGTAACTACGCAAAAGTGCAAGCTTCAGAAGACTATTTATATTGCCAAGGAAAGCTACATTTTAGAGAAAGAAATGAAGATGGCCTGATGTGATGAAGCCAGCAGAGCTGTGGGCAGGACGAGGGCCACGCTTTCCAACTCACTGCCAGAGCCAGCCGGTAGCTTGGCTTCTTCTAGCCCTCAGTTAAAAGGTTCCCCATGCCTGCTATGCCATTGTCTTTGCAATTTACATTATTCTACTGAAAAGCACAAATCTAAATCCTGACCGTTTTTTCTTTGAAAGCTAAGGAGAAAAAAAGTCTTTAAAAATAATAAAACCATGGAGTGCGGTTTAATGCAGTACTTTTTAATCTGCCCCCAGTTTCTTACTTAGAAAGCACAGCTCAGAGTATTTTTATGTAGTGGTATCTGTCCTCTGCTAAACACGTGGATCACATCAGCACCAAAGGGCCCACAGGGCAGGGGCGAGCACCTCTCAGCCCTTCCTCCTTCCCCTGAAGAAAGTGGGAATTCACCAGGTCCAGTGGCACAGCTGTGACTTGGGGTGTTGGCATGGGATCAGACACCCAACACAGACTGGGGGTGCACGGACAGAGCCAAGAGGTGCAATGTGCACTGGGACAGAGATCTGAGAGGCCCTGGGACCTTCATCCTTGGGGACCCTCAGGTGGCCGTGCAAAGCCCTGGCCAGCCCAGCTCAGAGCTGAATTTGGCCGTCAGGTTTGCAGAGCTTTGACCTCTGGACGCCATCAGCCCCGGGGTTCTGCGATGCTCAATGCCCTCATCTCAGTGCGTGCCCTTCGAGGCAGACACAGGGGGTCCCCGTGGCATTCGGTGCCCAACAAGGCCGGGCTGGGCTCCCCCAGAATCCCTGCTGCCCGCTTCCCAAAGTGCCTCGAGCTTTCCAGGAGGAAGGGGATATTCAAAGCCTTTCCAAATTACAGAGGGGCCTTTGTTATTTTAAGAGACTTTCACTCCCTCTGTCTCCGTTTGACTTTGTTACCTGATGCTCAAGGAATGCATTTTCCCCTCTATTAAATGTTTTAACCGTGTACGAATTCCATCTTAATGTTAGCATCTTTAATAGTAGAATATTACCATATTAATTGCTATTGTGAACCAGAAGATACTTATATCATCCCGGCTTTCATTACCGTCATGGAGGGATTTTTCCTACTGAGTCAAAAGTGACCACTTTCCTTAATCCTCCGTTTAGAAGCCCCGCGATTCCTCCTGACGTGCCCGGGAAGAGGGGTGGGAGACTCTTTCCCAGGGACAAACTTGGGATCCCGGCCATTCATTTCCCGGGGAGCCGCAGCCCCCTCCCGGCCCTCCGCGGCTCTCGGGCAGTCCGTTTTTTAGCAATTAAGGAGCAGTCGCCCCCCCAGACCCCCCCGGGCCTCCCCTGCCCGTGGCGAGGAAGGGAGGACAAGGGGGAATTAGCCGGGAGAACAATGGGGATTCAATAAAGCCCGGATCAGGTTGCAGCCCTTTGTCGCCGGGACTCGTGCCGGGGGTTAATGGGGCAGAAGGAGATGGGAGCGGGGCTGGGACACAAAGGGCAGAACACACGAGCTCCGAGGGGGACAGATGGG